>NC_136489.1:103033852-103061352 GCF_053919585.1 Euprymna scolopes | reverse complement strand
GATAACCGCCCTCTCTAAACAGCTGGATTAAACGATTTTGTTGCTTTCGTTTTATGACACGTCTCTGTCGTCTGTTTCGGGTTTTTATATGTCATAGTATTTATATGATGACAATTTTTTTTTAACATTTCTCTTCAAATAACTGATTTTTCATCCTCGATTTTTTTTATCCCATAGTAAAGTTGTCATATATATTTACATATTATGTACATATTTTTATAGATTATATGCATTTTGTACTAAATAAGGTTCGCGTATTAATATCGAAAAATCTGACGTGAAGTTGGGTCAGGTTCTGGATAAGTACCACATGTGCCCGTCCATTCGGTCGTGAAAATTAGAGTTAAATACAAATTTCTGCAACAAAAAAGTTTCATTCTAAAACGAAATTATTCTTGGTCTTTATTAAGTAGTATACATATAAAACCTCACGCATTAGAATTGAGGTTCTATTTGCGCGTGTGTTTAGTTTTTACATGTATTTTCTTTTTTGTTTTTTTAATATATCAGGTGTGAACAGTAATGTCGGTATGTGTAATATGCATCACTTCTGTTTTCATATGCAGACTGAAAAGGATTCTGCTTTAAAATTAAACTATCTTAGCTGAAGGAATTATTTGCTAACGATAATTAAAATGATGCGGACGCTCGTGCACGCTGAGACGAAAAATAAACATCTCAGAAAGTTAAAAATGTCCACTTTTTCATAAAGGTTTTATATTCATATAATGTCTTTTGGAAACATTTTTTTTAATAAAGATGACATTACCTCTCGAAAACATTTATATATGTATGTATGTATGTATGTATGTATGTATGTATGTATGTATGTATGTATGTATATGCGCGCATATATGCGTCTGTAAATACACATATATTTGTATATATGCATACATATATAGTGTATATATATATATATATATATATATATATATATATATATATATATATATAGTAAGTTATAAAATGTATATGGCGATTAAGCTACACTGAATATTCCACGTTTCATCCACTGTAGGACTCTTAAGCCTGAAGAGTCCTAGAGTGGATGAAACGCGGGATATTCAGTGTAGCTTAATCGCCATATACATTTTATAACTTACTAACTAGCTCTACCTACGTATTGAGCACTTTTGAAGTAAATACTTTAATTTACGCATAAATCTATACTCCGTATATAAATTTATGTGAGTAAATTAATTAGTTTTATATATATATATATATATATATGTATATATATATATATATATATATATATATATATATATATATATATATATATACGGCACAATTACGTTGACGCACTACTTTTCATTAGATCAACGAAATTAAGCAAAGTTAAACCTGGCCGGTATCAGATGGGTGGCTATTTAGGAATACTAGGCCCTGTATGTAGGAGGACGTTGACACTTCCGGGAACTCCTATATACCAACTGGCCTCAAATTGTATCGACGCTGTCATGTCTCTTTATAAAGCAGATTGGGACGAGAGAGAGAGAGAGAGAGAGAGGGGGGGTAGTTCTGCGCAAACTAGCTACTCTTTAAACAAGATCCCGGCGCAAGTTATCCATCATCCCTCGGATTATCAGATAGTCTTCATCATTCCGACGAATGAATCGCACTTTATGTATACTATGTAACAAGTGTATTATATGTGCAATTACATTGTATATAACATAAACTAAGAAAAAGCGTTAAGGATGCTCTGAAAAACAACTTAAAACTACTTGTGATGAATGTGTATAACAAGGAAGCACAATCAGAAGATCGATCAATATGGAGGGAAAACATCAGGGAAAGATGTAAGTATTTTTAAGAGCGCCATGTAGATCACGATGTCTTAAAGCGTTTTTTTTTTAAGAAAACAGTATAAAAGTATATTGTCAGAGAATATGCTACAGGAACTGAAGTGCACTATATGTGATAAGTTTCTTATGTGAAAAGTTGGATTTTTAAATCATCTCAAATCACACGCCCAAAGACGGACTTAACTTAAAGGGACGGCCAGAATCTTTAAAGGATCTCTCGGTTGGAATATCTGAGTTAGCGGGTGAATGTATACGGTAGGCTCCATCCTCAGCTTGAACAAACTTATGAGAAAATTAAAAAGAAAAAAAAAAGAAACAATTTCTTGAAGAGACTACAACAGCACGATCATCAATGCTAAATTTTCACATTTGTCTTCTAATCAGCAAATCTAAAAGTGTCTTGACAATACATTTGGGGATTCATAGTGTTAACCTCGAGCACCGTTACCAAAAAGTTTTTGCGTCACATACTTGAAAGTTCATGAAATAGTGAAGCTGAATTAAAGAGCCACCCAGATTCACATAACGACACAGCAATCAAATGAAAGATGGTAAACTTCTATCAAGAAAAAGCAATCATCATATATGTATTGTATTGTATATACATATATATATATATATATATATATATATATATATATATATATAACTACTTCATTTAATCACATAAATTAATATACGAAAGTATAAATTTATGCGTATACTTTAAGTATTTACTTCAACAGTGTTCAATACGTAGGTAAAGCTAGGTAGTAAGTTATAAAATATATATGGCGATTAAGCTACACAGAATATTCTGCGTTTCATCCACGCTAGGTAAGCCTGATGAATCCTAGCGTGGATGAAACGCGGAATGTTCTGTGTAGCTTAATCGCCATATATATTTTATAACTTACCATATATATATATATATATATATATATATATATATATATATATATATATATACACACTTGACAAAAGTTTACCATCTCTCTATTTAATTGCTGTGCAGCTATGTGAACGTAGGTGGCTCTTTAATCCAGCTTCTCTCTACACTATAACATGAAAGTTAGATATTAAATAATAAGGTACACTAAACTTCAAGCCTTGGTCAAACAACTAGTTTAGGAGAAGAAAAAATCCTAAATAACTTCAGTTTTACTCTGCTTATCCAAGCTTTTCTTTTCTAATCATCGTTAAATCGTCGTTGCAAAATCAGAAGAGATGCGGTTCAGAATTGTGTAATCCTTGCTTTAAGAGAGAGGAGTATCCATTTTCTCTTCAAACCTGAGCGAAAACCCTTGATATGTTAAATGATATTTAATATTATAATATCGTTCAAATGACTGGCTTGTTCATTCGTGCATGTAAAAACCTGACGACGTCATGTCGTGTAACGTACAGGTTGCAAAGTAGCACGTTCACCCTACCAGCTTCAATTATCTAAACATGATCATACTTGCTTTTCACAAAGTGAGCCGCGAACAGAGTTGCTGTTTAATTTCATAAGCTTACTATAACGCTACACAAGGGAGCAATTGTTTTGCCTCAAAAGCAGATTAAACGTGGTACCTATTTATTTACATATCTCTGCGAAACACTATATATATATATATATATATATATATATATATATATATATATATGTATATATATATAACTACTTAATTTACTCACATAAAATTAATATACGAAAATATAGATTTATGCATAAACTTTAAGTATTTACTTAAAAAGTGTTCAATACGTAGGTAGAGCTAGTTAGTAAGTTATAAAATGTATATGGCGATTAAGCTACACTGAATATTCCGCGTTTCATCAACTCTATGACTCTGCAGGCTGAAGAGTCCTAGAGTGGATGAAACGCAGAATATTCAGTGTAGCTTAATCGCCATATACATTTTATAACTTACTACTATATATATATATATATATATATATATATATATATATATATATATATATATATATATATATATATAAAGAACTGCATTCTTTCTTTGGGTTTATGGAGAAGTTTCTAAAAATTTATATTTAAAATAAATTTAAATAACATAAATATATTGTTTTCAGGTAATGGTCTAAAGTTATTCAATAAAACGAAAACTAAAATTCGCATTTTTTTTATTATTCAGACTAGTGTTTTCAACGTTTCAGTTGATGGAACCTTCGAACTTCTCCAAGTGTATATTGTTGAACATGAGAATTTTTCTGTCCAACTCAGGAATTTTTCTGTCGAATTCGAGGATCTACACCGAATTTTGAACGGAACCCTTTATGTAATCCACGGGGTAACATACTCTATTTCTGTCATCCATGACCGGGTAGAAGTCTTAAGTAATTCGCAATTGTATTTTAAGTATCGCTCGGACTGAAGATTGAACCTTCAATCTCCAAGGGCATGTGGCGTAACGGATAAATTACTTAGTAAATTCAGTTGCAAGTTAGATTGTTCTTAGTATTTATTTATTAGTAATAATTTTTGTCTGCAGTCGTAAACCCCAATTACTGGTTTGCTTGGTCTGGTATAAATATCGCTATAATACAAGATTGTTAGAGTCAAAAAAATAAATCATCATTTGAAAGTTTAATTCGATACTTACTCCCTTCTTCTTCTTCTTGTTCTTCTTGTTCTTCTTCTTCCCCTCCTCCTCTCTCTCTCTCTTTCTTTACTCTTTGTCTCTCTCTCTCTCCATATATATATATATATATATATATATATATATATATATATATATATATATATATATATATATAACTACTTCATTTACTCACATAAAATTAATATACGAAAGTATAAATTTATGCGTAAACTTTAAGTATTTACTTCAAAAGTGCTCAATACGTAGGTAGAGCTAGTTAGTAAGTTATATATATATATATATGTCTATAGCTTAATCGCCATATATATTTTATAACTTGTATATATGTATATATATATATATATATATATATATATTTCTTCTCTCTCTTTCTTTACTCTCTCTTTACTCTCGCACCCCATCCACCTCTCTTGCTCCTCTCTCTATCTTTAATCTCTCTTCCAACTCTTTTAGTCTCTCTCTCCCCTTTAGTTACTCTCACTCCCCTTTCTCTCCTTGGTTCTCTCTCTCATTCTCTTTCTCTCTTTCTCTTCCCTATTTCTCGCATTCTCTCTTTTTATTCGCTCTCTCTTCCTTCGCTCTCTCTTTTATCTTTCCCCTCTAACTCCTATCGCTGTCTTTTCTGTATCTACCTGTATCCACCCCCACTCTCTCTCTCTCTCTCTCTCTCTCTCTCTCTCTCTCTCTCTCTCTCTCTCTCTCTCTCTCTGTTCAAAATATGCTTTTTCGGCGTGTTTTCCACTTGATTAGCTCACTCGATGCCTCTTGAGTTAGAAAAAAGTAAAGACCAGGTGATAAATGCGAAGTCGATTTTCACATCTGTCGAACGACGGGTATTCGCCACCCGCTTCACCACCGGCCAAATCGTAAACGCCCGACGACCTGCGTGTCACGGGTGGACTTAATGACTCGCTGGCCATAATGACGAAATAAGCCTCACATCCGGTAATTAAGAACGCCGAAAGAAGAAGAAGAAGAAGAAGAAGAAGAAGAAGAAGAAGAAGAAGAAGAAGAAGAAGAAGAAGGAGAAGGAGGAGGAGGAGGAGGAGGAGGAGGAGATTGGGAAAGGAAGCAAGAAGAAAAATTAGCGCATTTTGCCGCTAACACTTGATTGCCTGCCTGCGTGAAAAAATTGCTGTTGGCATCAGCAATCGACAAGAACGTAAAAGGCGCCCAGTTGAGGCAGTTCTTTTAAAGGAAATCCAATATTAATGAGGAAGAAGAGGAAAACCATTTGAGAGTAGTAAACACAAGAAGCCAATTATTTGGTTTATTTCACCTATACACATTTGTGGATGTTGTTAGAGATAGGTACTGCTAAAATCAATTTTTTGACAACTAACGCAAAACACCACTTCTAGTTTTTAAATACCGACACTTCCCCCCAACAATCTAGAAATTATAAGATTTAGTAAAAATGTCCAGAATAGATAAATTCATAAACAAAATAAATAAATGAATAAAGCAATCAATAAGTAATTTATAGCAAACGCAGCATAATCAAAATCTCTACCGATTCGTATACTTTTGACGTATAGAAACATTTTGTAAATTTTTTTTATTTCGACATTTAATTTCAACGAAGGAAAACCAAAATGGCAGCATAGATATCGTTTAACTGGCGAGGTTATGCTGAAAAGAGTAATAAAAAAAATAATTTTTACAAAAAACTTATTACGCTTCTATTAAATCTAAGTCCCAGTGGCAAGTCTCTAAAAACGATGTAAAATCACATTAATCGCCTAAATTTAGCAAAATTAAAACATCATCTTGGTTGCTATTGCTGTTTGCTGTGAGCCAATGAGACATATTTCATCGAAATAAAATTTAGAAATAAAAATATCAATACTAGCGTGAAGACCGTGTGTTGTTCCTATTTACAATGCCTCCCCACGGGCAGAGTTAGACACCAGGGTCGTTTTTAAAAGTGGAGAAAAGGAACAAAAAACAGATACAACACTTTGATCTTGGCCAGAAGGCCAAGTTCCCGATTGAATGAGGATCATTACTATGTATTTTTTTAGTATTCTAATAAAACCATATTACTTTCTTTGTTTTTTACTGCCTTTCCTTCCCTGTTTCACCCCTGATATACTTGGAAGAAGCTGAAATGTTGGAAAACTGTCTGAAATAGTGTCCCATACATATATGTTTTAACTTTAATTAAAATCGGACATATTTTATAGTTTTATGAGAGTTCTATCCCCATGGATGACGAAGTCGCGTAGATTTTCGACGCATGCGTAGTAAGGTGGAGATTCGGAGCTACTTCCTTTGACTTTTACGGAGAATTTTATCCATATGACATCAATTTAATCGAACTAGAATATATGTGAACCTTTTAAAAGAGGTTCAGTTCCCATAGCCATTTTTAGAGTAGCAGGGCATTTAAAGATTTGGGATTACATCCCTTGTCTTCTCCAGAAAAGTTAATGCATATGATTTAAATTTCATAAAAATAGGATATATGTAAAGTCTTCCATGCCTTTATAGCCTCCTTAGATGTACACTCCCATTGTTTTCTCTGTTAATTCTTTTACATAAGAATACGCTTTTATATTTTATATAGATTATTATCTGACACTCTTTCTATATAACACACAAACATATACACAAAGACATTGAGCGTTATATAAATAGAGATATAAAGGAATCGTAATTACATTTTATATGTGTACGGCTAAAGGGCAGAAAATACACGAGATGCATTTAAAAACGTAATATTATCGAATTCAATGTGACCCTTACATTGACCTGTAATATTCATATTCTTTGGGTCACCAGAGATCAGATTGATATGGACAGAGGTTAAACATTTTGTTTTAATTTAACTGGTAGGTGTTTCCAAAAAACTTATAACTATGTAAATCGGTCATCTCTCTTTTCTTTTCTTTTTTTTTTGTGTGTGTGTGTTTTGTTTTCTTTTCTGTCTAATATATTAAACCAGAAAGGGAAAGAGAGGGGGAGAGAGAACAAGCTATGTTCATGTTCCGTTCATTCTCCTCTAGGATCCTCCGACCACTCCGTCGTATCAGTTAAGATAAAAACGAAATGTAATAAGTCCCCAGACGTACCCCTCCACCGTACTGTATACTGATACTCTATGGCTGACTGGGATAGCTTCCGTACATTCATATCTGATTTACCTCTGCGCTCCATGTTTAAAAAGGAAGTGTCCTCTATAGTATTAGATGTGACCGAATGGTTACTTGTAGGCATAGACCAATTCATACCATCGAGAAAATTCCAACAAAAACCTACCAGCCAGCCATGGTTCTCCCCAGAATGTGCTGCTGCTATCGCGCACAGAAATCACTTTTTCCATAACTACCAACGTAACAGATGCACTGAGACTAAAGCTGCTTTCAGGACTGCCAGCAACCACTGTAAAAGAGTAATAAAAATGCAAGAGAGCTATATGCCCAGTCTGTTAAATCCAAGGTAGCTGATCAGCAGCTTGGTTCCCACCAGTTTTGGCAAATAACAAATAGGATCCTGAACAGAAGTGTGCGTTCTATCCCAACTATCATCAATGGACCTGAGGTCATCTCGTCAGCATCAGACAAGGCCAAACTATTTGCAAAGAACTTTGCAGCTAATTCTACCCTATGCGACGAAGGCCATCAACTCCCCATATTTTCTCCTATAACACAAAACACGCTAGGTAACATACAAATATCCGTGCATGAGGTCGCCAAGCTAATCAAGAACCTTAATTCCAGTAAAGCAACTGGCCTTGACGGCATCCCAATTATAGTGTTAAAAAACCTTCAACCAGAACTTGCTCCCATACTTACGAAACTGTTTAAGCGCTGCCTTAAGGAGAAGTGCTTTCCAACACCCTGGGAAACCTCACCAGTTTGCCATGTATTTAAGAATTCAGGTGATAAGTCATCTCCCTCTAAGTACAGACCAATAAGTCTCCTGTGTGTTATGAGTAAGTTGCTGGAATCCATATTGAATAGAGAAATAATAAACCACCTCAACAGAAACAACCATCTTAGTGACACACAATATGGTTTCCGTTCTGCAAGATCTACCGCAGATGTGCTAACGGTTATATCCCACAGGATTAGTGAATCTCTTGACAAAGGCTTCCTTTCTAGGGCAATTGCTCTTGACATATCAAAGGCCTTCGACAAAGTATGGCATAAGGATCTACTTCTCAAGATTTCCAGCTACGGTATTACTGGAAATGTTTTCTCAATCATTAAATCATTTCTCTCCGATAGGCTCATAAGAGTAGTGGTCGATGGACAAAAATCAGAGGCCTGCAGTATTTATAATGGAGTCCCTCAAGGGTCAATGCTGGGCCCAGCTCTCTTCCTGATCTACATCAACGACCTCCCTAAACACATACTTAAATCATTCGTTGACATCTATGCTAATGACACGACCATCTACGGCAACACATCAAAGGCTGTAAATGACAAAGTTCTCTCTGATTCTCTCTCCTCTGATCTTGAGCGCGTGGTTCAGTGGCATGTTACCTTTAATGCATCTAAAAACAAACTCCTATTCTTACATCATCAACGCTCTGATCCCCATCTGGCATCAATTGGGATGGATGGCTCTCGTCTGGGAGAGGCCCCGTGTTTTGACAAGCTTCTGGGTTTGACCTTTACTCCTGATCTGAAATGGAACACGTACATCAAGTCTGTTGCCAAGGTCTCTGGAAATATAGTGGGATCCTTCTACCGATCCAGAAGATATCTCACTACTGATGCAATTCTCTATCTATATAAAAGCCAAGTACGTCCAAGGATGGAATACTGCTAAAAAACAGCCTATCTTGCTTTGACAGAGTACAAAATCGACTTCGTGGCTTAGTGGGAGATGCCCTTTTCTCTACTCTGCAACCTCTCTCCCATAGAAGAGACGTTGCGAGCCTATCCTTGTTTTATCGTTATTTCCATGGCAAGTGCTCGTCTGAACTCCAATCTCTGGTCCCCCCTCGCCAATCTTTCACGAAAAACACCCGTCTAGCTGAATCCACTGTGAAAAATTCCCCCCACTCTTTATCTGTGCCTAAATCAAAACGTGGATTCCATGAACAAAGCTTCTTTCTTAGAACTGCACGCCTGTGGAACGCTGTTCCGTCTGCCTGCTTCCCACCTGACTACAACTTGGATGTCTTCAAGTCCAACGTTAACAAATTCCTAATGAACCACCCCCTTAAGTAAACACTTTCAAATCTCCACACTAACGTAATGTACTTGCAATAACCCTTATCCCTGAGTGGCTTCCGGGCCTTGATAAGTAGTGACCACCGTGTAAAAAAAAAGAAAGAAAAGAGAGAGAATGAAAGAAAAAATGATGTACGCGCTTTATTTAAATTGCCTCCGGATAACGCCTTATAACTCTGCTTATATTGCTATTAATAAGAATAAATAAGCATATTATTCAAATAAGAATGACGTTGAAATATCCATGCACTGTGTGTCCTCGTTTACTTGCCTCTCTATGGGGACGGAGTGTAGCAGTTAACAAACTATTTACTATAAGCAGATCAATGCCCGGTGTCAAAGTGATTCGGCTACACTGACCAATCGGTTGGCAGGGCGCATTGATTTGAGCTGTCCTCTTAAGGACTATTTTTAGCCCTTTTGGATCTCAGCTGCGATCGCCAGAAAGACGCCAGCAAGCGACCTATACAGACCTCTCTCATTCACCCCCTCCCACTGCTACTTGTTAACGACTGCAGTATGGTGGCAGACACGACACCTTCAAGCAGACATTTACACTTTCTTTCTTTCTCTCCAGTTTGAGATACAGTCTCGCTTTTTTTAATAAACCTTTTATTATTGTTTTGTTAAAAAGCAATGTCGTTTGCCCTTGTGTTTATTTAAGTAATTATCAGGAGAGAAATGCACAACATTTCCCTCCTATAGGAGAACTCCAGCTTCCAAAAAAGGCAAAAATTGAAATAAAAACAAATGGTTCTAGTTAGAAGGATTTTTCCTTCATTGACGAAGGATAAAAAATACTCTGCTACTCTCTAAAAGAGCAATCAAAGTTACATCAAATGTTGTAAATAAAATCAAGTAAAACTAACTTTAATTTTAAAGGGTTTCTGCTGAATTAAATTAAATTAAATACATAACTGTCTTTAACACTTAAAGATAACAAATCTAAATTTAATTTGTTTTATTATTTGAAAAACTTATTTGCAATTGTAGAATGATGCATGGATTAATTGAAAGCATTTTTGATGTTTTTTTGCGTAAGGAAAATCCCTTAACAAATTGAAGATGTGTTTGAACGGCCATACAACAAATACTATTGGCCATTCAGAACTGATATTTGGTGGACAGGTCAGACATAGATTGAAGTTTATTTGCACCAAATATGGTTGGATTGCAGAAAGGATTGTGGATTTTATTAACGATTCTATGAGTGGTTTGGGGGGTAATCACTCTGAAATATAAATTATCAACACTCATTTCGAAATTAAGATGAGTTGCGCAATGTGGCAACTGCCATACATCAAAGTAAAGCTAATATTTTATCGTATTCTGCGTTTTCAACCATTTTTTTTTTTACTCATTACTTTCTTATTCATTTCTCGAATGTTTTTTATACTAAAGTTGAGTTGATGAACACTTTTATCTCTAAGTCTATTTCTGATTGAAATATATAGATATTTCAATCGCTCATAATTCATGTTTAAATAATCCATGGATCAGGGAATAAGTTGTTTTTTTATTATTCATTTTACTTGTTCTAGTGAGACGTAATTTGACATTTACTCATCAAATTAGCAATCTCTTATTAAGCTTCCATCTTATTATAACTCTTTCTTATACTGTGTGTGGTTTGACCTCCATCTTGCACTTATTTCATACAGTGTATATCACTCTCATTCCCCTGACTCTTTCTCCAGCTCATGCGCACTCTGTCAAAAGTAATAAACGACCTAGAAAATGGAATATTGTCAGAGTCCATTATAAATTATAGAGACTATCTTCTCGGCCGATGCAACCTCTGACCTTCTTCCAGTTATCTTGTTGAACTCAGAAATCTTTCTGTCGAACTCGGGAATCTGTACGGAATTTTGAACAAAATCCTTTATTTAATCCACGCGGGTATCATGCTCTCGTTCAATGAGCCGTGACCGGGTAGAATCCTTAAGTAATTCACAATTGTGTCTTTCGTATCGCCTGCACTACGAATCGTAGCGTAACGGATAATGTATTAAGTAAAATTTAGTGTTAAATGACACTTATCTGAAGATTGAACGTTCAATCCTCAGTAGGAGCGATACTAAGAATATATTAATAGCTGAAAGGACAAGAGCATGCTACCCTTGTGGATTACATAAAGGATTCCGTTCGAAATTCCGTTCGGGTTCCTAAATTTGGCAAAAAGATTTCTGAGTTCGATAAGCTACACCTGAAAAAAGTCGGAAGTTACATCGGCCGAAACCTTGTGAGAAAAACAACCAAGATGAGAACAGTAGTTCGAATAATCCAAACAATCCAAACTTTCAATTCTGACCTGAAAAAATGCAGAAATGTATCTTTTCAGTTAATGATATAGTTTAGTTTATAGCTAGAGAGCAAACAGAGTTAATGAAGAAGAAAAAAAGAGAAAGAAAACAATGGTGATATAATGAACAAAAGACTAATTTTAGATTTTGACCTTGTATTTTTATTTAACTGCTTTACTCTGTGCACATTCATTTTTCCTGATTCACACAATCTAATCTGGGTTCAACGGGTGATTCAACTTTTTTCTAGTATTGAACTAAAGGTAAAAAGCTCGATAGATTATTTTTTCTTGATCTCAGATAATTTATGTAAATCTGCAAATTCTTTGCTCTGTTCAAAACTTTCTAAATATAAAACTGCCGTTGACATTAAGTAAGGATAATAATTAATAATCCACATTTTTTTCTGACAATTTACCTGAAACTAAAAATAATTTAGGATTTATGAACTACTAGCCTGTGTGCCCGGCATTGCCCGGGTGTTTGGAGGTATATATTGAGCAAAAAAAAAAGTGATAGTAAGCAGGCAGGCTCGAACCCGTACTGCAAAAGAGGAAAATAACGTGAAAATAAAACGTGGCGTCTTTGTTGTTGTGTCCATCGTCAAACCGGAAGTGGCGAAGGTTTATAGTAAGGCTAGTCAACCGAAAAGAGGGGATGACTTTCGAAAATATCGGCGAAAAAAGCGACTTTTCCTTGTAGAAAAGTGCCCAGTTGAGGGTGAAGGAATAAATATTCTTAGTCAATTTTTCGATATTTTTCATCTAAAGGGTTGTGCTTCAAATCGATACTGATTTCGTTAAAATCCGTGGTCTCTGTCGAAAGTTTTAGACAGACATACATACACCCATACATACATTTAAACAGACAGGTGATATTTATATTATAGAAGATGACGTCTTATAGTCAAATGTAAAATAGCAGAAATAAAATCCAGGTTACAACTGAGTCATTTTGGGATTCGATTCATTTACTCAATCTAAGATAATTTACAATCGTTTTCATGTGATTCCACAGTAATGACGTAAAATGGCGTAGAACATAACATTCTAAGATACAAAAACAAATTGAAGTATTAAAAAGATAAAAACATACCTGCGCATGTATAGCATGAAATATTTTTTGGGGATATTTTTAGCAGAACGATTAAATTCTCGGTCACCGAAAATTGAAAAAAAAAAAATTTGTTTTTTTATTATTCTAAATTATTTCAACGCAGCTGAAATGGTTTTAGCGCTAAAAATTAATGTGGTTTTTACACTACATTGTCATATCACATTGTCATAGTGTAGGGACGAATTATAATTCAATAATCGATAATTATCGGAATCGAAAATGAAAAAATTGGAAGATTTTGGTTTATCAGATTCGGTATCAGAATCGGAAATTTTGTGCCTAATTTCCGATTTCAAAAACGACTCTTTTAATTGTTTTATTTATTTATTTTTATTTGTTTCGTTTAAAACTTAATTTCCCATTGCTGGCATTAATGATGAAATATAAAATATTTATTGATTTTAAAATACCAGTAAAACTAATATCTATTGATCACTCCCACATGTATTTTTTTATGTTTGCGAAAATATATGCACATATTACATAGATTTTACGGTAATCCAAACATTAAAACATCTATAGGTAAATATTCGGAGTTGTAAAAGAATCGGAATCGTTAATTGTATCGGAATCGGGAATTTAGTACAAAATTCGCAATTTTATCGGAATCGGAAAAAATATTGGAATTGTCCCATCATTACTCACAAAACATAGTCATAACTTTATTTTGACTTTTAATGGAATTTTCCAAATGCTTACTTGAAAATTTTCCAATTTCAGCATAGTTTTAACACATTTGCGTCTAAATATTCCTATAAACATTACTTATTTTACTTGTTTAATATTACAAATGATTATAAATCAAATCCCAAACATGTTTTTTAATGTGTACTTGACATTCCAGACTGGAGGATACACTTAACAAAAGGATACACAGTAACACATACACTAGACACTCGTTTTATTCACATTGGGAGACTAACTTAATCTCTCAATGTAAATAAAACGAGTGTCCAGTTCCTACAAAAATTAACAAAAAAAACTAGGGGCAGATTACTCTGACCCTTATACAATCATTGAACAAGACACACACACACACACACACACACACACACACACACACACACACACAAAGGATTTATGAGTCCTACTAAATTTATAATTTCTACCGTAGCTTTGTCCATAAAATGAAAAATGTCACTCCACCCTTATTTTATTCGATGTCTATCATTCTTTATTTTTATCCTCCCATATCTCTCTCCCTCTTTAAACAGTTGAAACTTATATAGAAAAAAAAGGAATAAAAAGATTAGAATAGTCCAATATAAACAAACGAGAATATCATCACAAGAAGTATTACTATTAAATTAGTAGCTGAAGAGAAATATATATATAAGAGAGCGAAAGAGAGAGAGAGAAAATATATCAGACAAGAAAAAACTAAAATAAGACTTTATCGTTTTACTTTTAATTTCTCTGGCTCGTTTTCCCTTCTTGGTGTATAAACAGGTAGCTTTGTTTTAATCAGGTTATGGTTAGATGTATTTTCTTTTATTGTGTTTATATTTTAAGTATTAGATTGATTTTTTTTATTGATAATCATTATATACATAAAACCAAGGTCACCTTTTAATACACATATAAGGATGACTCACCACCCTCCAAAAATGAAAAAAAAATGGAACTGAAATAGAAGTCGACCGAATCTTTGGCTATTAAAAGCTTGGACATTGGATAATAAAAACAACGGTATGAATAACAAAGAATCTGCTTGATTAGTTCGAAAACTTAATATCACGTGTTTATATAAAAACACACGGTAACATCAATTCTATGCATTATCCTGGCGAGTCTTATACGAAAATGAAACGCGCAAAATTCTGTGTAACTTAATTGTCATATGTATTTTCATAAATTAATATATCTATATAATTATAAAACTCATATCAGTTTGCTTGCTTGGGCGTTTAAACCGTCCATCCGGTTTCTGACTTCTCGTTTCAAAAATTTCGTCTGCTTACCTATTTCAGAGGGTCTCTCTGTCTTAAGTCCGATATTAAAAGCCACTGCTGCTATTCAAAGCATACAAAAGGTTAACAACATTTTTTTTATTTTAACTTATTTTAACATGTTTTCCTTACAAATAAATGTAATTTAACCGCGTTAAGTAAAAAAAAAATGATTTAAATATAAATATACAATATATAACTATACTCATATTTATAACGATATTTATTGCTTTTTAGTAGCGCTCCTGTGGATTCTGACGATTTATATTTTCAGGCCTTACTTAAAAAATATTTTCTATTTAAGGAAGGGGAATGTAAAAACTTGGTTTTAGTAGTGCTTTCAGTGGGCCTCCTTAATTTTAATTTTAATTTCAAGTAGTGCTTTGGAGGCTTCCTGATTTTTATTTTTTTTACTTATCACTTAAAAAAATGTTTTCTCAAGACAATAAAAGACAATATAATCTTAAAATCATTTTTATTTTGAACATTTTTCATCTTATCTTTTAAGGGTCAACGAGTAGACTAGTACTATTAAAAAAAAATAACGCGGGTCGTTAAATGCAAAAACACCTTTTAAAAGTCGTAAATGAATAAATAAAAAATAATGACGGGAGGGGGGGCAGAACGAACTTTTATCAAAGTGAAAAATCGACAAAAAAAAGACAACAACAACACCAACACCAACAATAATAATAATAATAATAATAATAATAATAATAATAATAATAATAATAATAATAATAATAATAATAATGGGATAGGGGGCCATAACACCAACGTAAAATCGGGACTGTAAATCGGTTTTGAAAATGGGGGATCAATTTACTAGAACGTTGCATGTGAAATTGAACCCCTTCAAAATCTTTAAATATTGATTTTTTTTTCTATAATCTGGTAGGTTAGTGTCAAATAATTCGCAGAAATAGTTGAAAAAGACGAAAAATAAAAAAAATATGTAAGAGGTGCCGATTGTTTAGGTGCACCTACATATTTTTGAAAAATATTTCCTTTACCTAAGATGTGCGTGATTAAAACTAGAATTTGATTTTTTTAAACTACGTTTTTTGTGTTCAAAATTATTTATTTTGGATTATTTTATTTGTATTTTTCATTGCGAGTTGGAATTGTTTTCAAACAAAAAAACAAAGCAAATATATTTTTTCTAATGTAAAAAAAAAACAACTACTTGATCAATTTACATATTTAAAAAATATTTGTTTTTTACGACTTAACCCAGCGTAATTTACCTCCTAAGAAGAAATCAAAATCTACTTTTATTTGGCTAATAATTATAATTTAACATCTTAGCGTGGGGGGGTCACTTTCCTATATAAATTTAACGTAAAATGAGATCCCACTTTTGGCGATGTAGCAATACATGTAATCGTTAGTATTTTTCAAGTTTAGTGGCAGAGGATAGGGACAGCAAGAGGAAATGTGGTGGGGTCATAAGTTCCACTTCAAAGCGTGTGTAGGGGGACTTTTCATTTTTTTTTTTTTTTTTTGTTAGACTTTCTTAGAAAAGGTCTCACCGTTAAATATTACTAATTAGTTAATTATTATTTCCTGATATTTTTAAGGTTGTTTATACACACGCGCGCGCGCACACACACACATACACACACACACACAAACTAGGGTGAACCTGTACAATGCACACTTCTCTCTTGTATATTTTCTTTTTCGTTTTTTTTTTTCAATTTATTCCAATATATAAAGGATTTTTCACTTAATTTAAGGGCAATGATGTTAAGACCTTTATTATCCAAAGTATTTAGTATTGTTTTGACGGGTCGCCATGTTTGTTTTCGTGCATATATATATATACATACATATACATGCATATATACATACATATATATACATGCATACATATATATATGTATATATATGTATGTATATATATATCATATATATAAGTATATATATGGATATGTATATATGTATGTACATGTATATATATGTATGTATATATATATATGTATGTATGTATATATATGCATGTATGTGCATATATATATGTATGTATATGTATATATATGTATGCACATGTATATATATGTATGTATATATATGTATGCATATGTATTATATATATGTATATATGTATATATGTATATATATATGTATATATATGTATATATATGTATTATATATGTATATATGTATTATATATATGTATGTATATACATATGTATGTATATATATGTATGTATATATATGTATATATACATATATATGTATATATATGTATATATAGATATGTATATATATGTATGTATATATATATATGTATGTATATATATGTATATATACATATATATATGTATATATATGTGTATATAGATATGTATATATATGTATGTATATATATGTATATATATGTGTATATGTATGTATGTATATATGAATATATGTGTATATATATGTATATATATGTATGTATATATATGTATATGTATGTATATATATGTGTATATATGTATATATATGCATGTATATATATGTATATATATGTATGTATATATATGTACATATATGTGTGTGTATATATATGTACATATATGTGGGTATATATATGTATATATATGTATGTATATATATGTATATATATGTATGTATATATATGTATATATATGTATGTGTATATATATGTATATATATATGTGTATATATATACGTGTATAAATATGTATATATATATATATATATATGTATATATATACTAATGAAATTATTCGACTTCAAGCCCTTATGTGCATATTTGTTACCGTCATCTTAATTACACATTTTTACTATTAATCAATTAGTGTCAAGTACTAAAGCGAACTTTTTAAGCATTTCTATTCACAAAATTATTTCATTATGGAATTACAGACAATAAACTTCATTTCCGGTCTTTTGTAAAAATAAATTCATTTTTAGTCGCGTGCAAGCGACTCTATATAAGTCACTCCGTCGGTCGGTCGGTCGGTCCGTAACACGTTTGTGCTAGGCCTTTTGACCAAGATAAAAGTGTAGTATCTGCTCCTGCGGATACTGCAAGCAAAGACCATATGTCAGGGCAACCCCACATATAAGACCTTGGTTAATGTAGGGGCAACACTTCATACCAATTGTCACTATCCCCTACTCCCCGGTGAGTTGGTCCCCATTTCCCTTTCACTTCTCACATTAAAAATTGGCCTTGTGCCTAATTTGCTCGGTGGGGGAGCAAATAAATACCAACCCCACATATATATGTATGTATATATGTGTATGTATGTATGTATGTGTATATATATGTATGTATATATATGTATATATACATGTATATATACGTATGTATTGCTCAATGTAGGGCAACCCTTCATACAAATTGTCACTACCCAGCTCCCCTACTCCCTGGGGAGCTGGTCCCCATTTCCCCTTCACTCCTCACGTTAAAAATCGGCCTTTTGCCTAATTTGCTCGGTGGGGGAGCAAATAAATACCAACCCCACATATAAAACCTTGGTCAATGTGGGGGCAACACTTCATACCAATTGTCACTATCCAGCTCCCCTACTCCCCGGGGAGTTTGTCCCCATTTCCCCTTCAACCCTCACATTAAAAATCGGCCTTGCGCCTAATTTGCTCGGTGGGGGGGGGCAAATAAATACCAACGCCACATATAAGACCTGGGTCAATGTAGGGACAACCCTTTATACCAATTGTCACTATCCAGCTCTCCTACTCCCCGGGGAGTTGGTCCCAATTTCCCCTTCACTACTCACATTAAAAATCGGCCTTGTGCCTAATTTGTTCGGTGGGAAGCAAATAAATACCCTTTTCTTGGCCTTTTGGTCAAGATGAAAGTGTAGTATCTGTTCCGGCAGATACTGCAAGCTATGACTAGCAAAGACCAGATGTGGGGGCAACCCCACATGCCTGACCTTTAACCAGCTCCCATTTCCCACCTCTCGGGAGCTGGTCCCCTTTCTCCCTTCCCCCTCCCTTCACTCCTCACATTAAAAATCGGCCTTGTGCCAAATTTGCTCGGTGGGGGAGCAAATAAATACCATCTGTTCTTACTACATGCTCTACTTATGTTTGTAACTTTGTGATATAAAGTGGGGGATAACTTTTCTGTATTAATTTAATGTAAAATGATTACCCACTTTACAACCAGTCTCAAAGCCATTCAAATCATTCTTCAGAACATTACAGTTGTTTTTGAAGGATTCCAGTTATTTTTTAAGCATTCAAGTCATTCTTAAGGTCTTTCAATTCATCCTTAAGTTCAATAAAGTCATTTTAGTTTATCTTTAAGAATTTCATGTCAATCCTACATTCACGCATTCATTCATTACACGAGAGCACACGACTAATGGCTATCGTCCTTGTTTCTTTTATCCGCAAGCAATGCTGTGTATTATTTAATACCTAAATAATTTATTCATGGCTATATTAAAAAATCTGGCAACCATTGTATTTTTTCAGTATATTTAACATTGGGGGATGTACTTTGATCACTCCTGATTTTGTTCGTTGACAGAGACCACTGTTCGTGGCTCGTAAGTAGTCAGTAACGTTCAGTTGTACAGGTTACCATCGTGGTGATATGGCAGCCGAATTTTCTGTTTTATCATATTTAGATGAAGAGTCAATGGAGTAATCTAGGTTGTTTCTGTGCGGTAACCCATTAAAATATTCTTAATCACTCAACTTATAATCGATCAGTATCATTAATACGCGGTAACCTATTAGTATAAAAAGGACAGCACTTCTGCATTTTAGCTTTCTTTGCTTTTCATTTGTGAAATATTCGATTTGGGACAAGTGGAGACAATCCGGACATTTTCTCTGAAAATGGACACAATCCTTTGTAAATAAACAAATAAAGTGTTTGGTGTTTTAATCTATTTCGAAATTTTAATTGACTGTTTTAAATTATTCATAAATCTTAATTTACCAATAAACCGTTCGTTGTTTTATTGTATTTCAAATTTTAATTTATTACGTAAACTTGTTTATTAAAAAAAAAGACAAAAAAAAAGTGATCGTTAAAAAAAACTTCATTTAATACCGCAAATGTTCCGGTAATTAATGTTTTCTGTTTTGTTAATGTATTTGTTCGAGTTTCCAGAAACTTTCGCAAACGTTCTGTAAATTTTAGGATTTACCGTGTTCCAAATTAGGCTCGTCCAAAACTGGAAACAAAAAAGAAAGTTAAAAGGCAGAAGTACGCCCCCCCCCACCCAAAAAAAAAAAAAAATAAAACTGACCAATAAGAAAAGGGGATTTTTTTCTAATCTTTAGAACATGTGCTTTGTTTCCTGAAACCGTTGATTTACCACCGACACAACATCTTGCGGTTGCGAAAGTTCGGCATAAACTCTAAATATTTATCCGCGGAATAAATCCTAATTTTCACCCGATCGTCTGTGTTTATATTTGTTACTTCTATTGGTGGGGAAGGGACGGGCCCTTATTGAAAGTTTTTCTCCACAAAAATCGTAAACCCCTCGGGCGCCATGACCTACATATTATCTTGCAGCTATACACTCAAGATTCGGATTTCATTTTTTGTTTAACTTTCTTTTAAGAAACTAGAATTTCAAAAATTCTTTAGAATGGAATTTGAGAACATTATTTATTATACAGAACTGATTCGAGCAGTGGATTCTTACTATTAGGAATCAAATTCCATAAATCTGGCCCTGAAGGCACACACACACACAGAGTCAAATCTTCCTTGTCCTTCTAATTTAACTAGGAAGTCGTGTTAAAGTATCTTCTATTAAACGTCTTCGCCATATTGTCACTTGCCTAAAGCATATTTTGCCAAACATAAAGCGTATGAACATTTTTTCTCAGAATCCGCAACGTATTCTTTTTTCTAAAGAGGTATATATATATTTTTCCTTGCCGCATTAAGTAGTCTGTCGCCAGTCTGATTAAAATCAATTTCCTTTGCTGTTTGTTAAACATCGTAGAAAATCAGATAGGAAGACTTACCCACTGTGCCATTTTCAGGAATTTTCTTTCTAGATTGTAACAAAATTTTTGGTAAATGTTTTTTGTTTTATTCGGTACTTTTTTTTCAAAATGACACAACTGGTAAATTAAGTTTCACCATATACGCGGGGGTATATGTCCGAAATTGTATTTAAATTATAAATGCCAGAGCTTATTCTTTGGAATAAACCACGTATTTGTATGATGAAAATATATTTCTGTGATTTATTTTAATTTAAAATTCACTACCTCTAAAAATCCATTTATATGTATATGTTCTACAAATAATGTTTTGAATTTGCAAATATTAAGCTCATTTTCATTCTAATCATTCAAAAGAAAAAAAAAAAGTAAACTATATTTTAATGAACACTCATAAGTGTTTTTTTCTTCTCCCAAACCTTTTTCATTCCATAAAAATATTCCAACATTTTTATTTTTTTAAGAGCATACATTTGTCTCTGAGGTGTTGGTAACGATCTTCTAATGTTAAAAAAAAACGCGTAAGACTCACTTTATATAAAAAAAAAAAAAAAATCATTAATAAAAACTTTGCGTGAATTAAATATATCTTCTGCTTTTTGAATGATAACTAATGGTACACACACATATTTATTTTTATAAATTTGGGTTTTTGTGCATTAATATTCTTATTAAAACCCCTTTTTAGTATTCATTTGCTTCCCCACGAAAGCAAAATATAACGCGAGGTCGTTTTTAATGTGGAGGAAAACCAGCTCCCCTAAAACAATGGCAAAAAGAGGGGTACTCTGGCAGTATCAAAAAAAATAGTAATTATCTCAGTGTGAAGAGTTTTCCCCTAGATTGACCAAGGACCAATTAACTTAATATAAGTGAAGCATCAGACCAGATACTACACTTTGATCATGGTTCGAAGGCCAAGATTAAAAGAAAAAAGAAGCCTTTTTTCTATCTGTTTTTTATTTACTTCCCCACTGAGCAAATTCGGCACAAGGCCGTGTTTTAATGTGAGGAGTGAAGGGGGGAATGGCGACCAACTCTCCGGGGAGTAGGGGAGCTAGATAGTGACAATTGGTATGAAGGGTTTCCCCTACATTGACCCAAACTGATTGCTCAAGAGCAATGGTCTGATGTGTGGGGTTACTCCCACAGATGTTCTTTGATTGCAGTATCTGATATTTATTTGCTTCTCCACTGAGTAAATTAGGCACAAGGCCGTTTTTAATGTGGAGAGATGGAGGAAATGGAGACCAGTTTCCCGGAAAAATGCAACTTTGCTATATGTTTGCATTCATCTGCAAAAGATCTAGTTAATTTGCATATTCTTTTAAACCTTCATTTTAATTAATTCCCTATTAGTTTTCTTTATTTTTAGATTTCTTATGAGATAACTATCATTAGTAAACTATTACGTGTAATTATATTCATGCAGATGTTCTACATGATTTATACTTGCGTAAGAAAGATTATAGTAAACACAAACCTCTTTTTATATGAATATTTATGTATGCTTATATATTTTTGTTTAAAAAGTTTGCCTAACAAACTCCTCTGATTGTCTGTGGTGTACGGACATGAAACTTATAGGGCATTCGGACTCATACGAAACTATATATTTGGGTTTTAGCCGGGGAAAATAGGGGCAAAATGTGAAAATTAGAAAAAAATGGAATTTGCCAGGTGAAGGTCGAACGACGACATTACTATTATGTATATATAACGTAATAGCTATTGGTTCATGCTTTAATTTTTAGCCTTGCAGCAAACATGTCTTCATTGCTCAGGCATTAACGTCAAAGGAAAAAGTAAATTGTAAGCTAAACATTTTGGTTTCGATTCTTAGTAATGGAGCACGAGTCATTTTTTCTACCTTTTAAATTATATATATATATATATATATATATATATATATATATATATATATATATTATATATATATATTATATATATAATATATATATTAGGTTCAATATCTCCATCTCCATATAAAATATTTTGACTGCAGAAATTCCTTCTGGACCACAGTATCGTAGGTTTGCAACAACAAATGCCACATAGAAATTTAATATGTCTAGACTATTATATAGGCTTCCTTCATTCGTGACAGACTATGGATACCCACCGTAAGGGTGCCTGCGCGTGAAAATTTTCTAGCAAGAGTTGCGCAATATCCAATACACCTCTTCTGAGTCGACATTGTTGTAATACCAGTGGCAAATGGAGGTTAAGAACGACTGGAAACAATGCCGAAACGAGCGGAAAGCACATACAGCGCCTAGAATTCCCAAATGGTCACTCATCTGGTACTAGCTAGGCTCAACGTTGCTTAACTTCGGTGATCTGACGAGAACCGGTGTGTCAACGTGATTGTGCCGTACATCTAGTCTAGACTATTAGCACTATCTTATGGAACTTTAGAACGACATTTTAGACACATTTAGTCGTTATAATAAAATCCCACATTTCATTCTAGGAGCAACATCATCACAATCGCAACCATCTTTAGAGGAGGTGTCTATTTATCTCTCTAAATATCCACTCCTCCTACCGCCCCCAGTCAACACTGGGAGGAAATATACACAGTGTACATATATTGGGCTGCACCCTTCATAACTGGATCATGAACTCCTAGTGTGTCTGGTCACGAATAGGCTCCTATATGGTTGACTATTTAAAAAAAAAAAAACACCCAATAATTTTATTATACCATATTTCTTCAAACTGAAACATAATTATCAAAGTATACTTACGCAAATAGATATGAAAAGTCTTTTTTAAAGTTTTGCCATATTTCTATGGAGTACAGGTGCGAACGCAGACCCCACAATTTTATTATACCATCCCTATTTAAGTTGAAACATACTAATCAAAGTATTCTTATGTACATCTATATCAAAAACACTTGTAAAAGTTTTTTTTTTTTAATTTTTAAATTTTTTATTTCCATACTTTGGAAGCCAGACGCGAACGCAGACCCCACAATTTTTATGAACCACCGTTCTGCCAGATCAAACATACCCATTCCTGATCCTCGATACATCTTCTATCATTATATGTAATCAGTTTTTTAAAATAGTCAACCATATAGGAGCCTATTCGTGATCAGACACACACACACACAGCCAGATGTTCAGCTTTATATATATATATATATATATATATATATATATATATATATATATATATATATATATATTCTCGGAAGTTCGAATGGAGCCAACGGGTGTAGCACGTTCTCGTTCCACCAGCCATGTCTGAGTAGAATCTTAAGTAATTCGCAATTGTATTCGTCTCATTGCTAGCACTGAGGATTTAACCTTCAACCGCCAGAAGAGTATCACTTACAACTGATTTTACCAAATACTTTATCTGTTGTACCCCGGATGCTTGCAGACAAATCTAGCAGAAATTTTGGGAGCCTTAAACTTATTCTTCATATGATTCTTAAATATCGAATTCTATAGAAATACTAGTTGTATATTTTTATTGTTTTTCTTCAATTATGCATACAAATTTGATTTAATAAAATTACGGGTACGTAGATGTTTAATATCAGGTTTGTGAAAATATATTTGGTTTAAAAAAAAAAGAGTACCAACGTAGGGGTAAGGGTTACTCTGCTTTCAATAGATAAGCCGATGGAAAAGCCACATCTCCCAGGAAACTCCTTAATCTCTAGCGATGATCTTTGTCAGTTATCTGCATTTTATCACAGAATGAAGGGGTGGGCGTTAATAGGTTCCATTTCCTCTCCAAAAACGGCTTGCGATTATAGAGACACTCACATCCTCTCTGCTTCGTATAAAGTTTTACTTTTATATTTTCTTTTATATATGTATATATATATATATTTTTTTTTTCGTTTAATAAGTTTGACTTTAAGCAGACGACGGATGAATCGCTGGCCAAACGGTTTCTACAAATCCCTGATGTCTTGGAGAGGGTTCTTTCATCTGTCATTTATCTTCTATTTAAGTATATAATAACATCCTGCCAAATATATGCGTGTTTCGCATGTTTTTAGATGAGGATTGCTAATTTGTATTATTTGGTTTAATCGAACTACTGTTCTCATCTTCGGTGACATTCTCACAAGGGCCGGAAGCATAAACGGATATAAGTGCTAAGTATTAATTCGTTCTAATTTAGTGTTCTGGAGGTTGAAGGTTCAATTCTCGGTGCGAACGATACTACGAATACAAATTACGAATTACTGGCATAACAAGAACAGTCCAATCTCGTGGATTAGATATGAGGCGCCTTTCGAAATTCCATACAGATTCCCGAGTTCATAAGATGCACCTGAAGAAGGTCTGAGGTTACATCGTTGTGAGAATAAAATCCGAGATGAGAACAGTAGTTCGAATACTCAAAATAATGCAAATATATGTCTGTGCCGTGTTTCAACATTTATAAAGGAAAACAAAACAATAACATGCATCCAGTTATAAAAGTGAATGAGGAATCTATATACCATTAAAAAGTAATGGTGTTTGAGGGGTGTTGTCTGTTCGTACATCAATGTGATTAGTTGATACGAAAGAATAGGCAGAGTACACATTACTAAAGCTGTAGTTTTTACGATGTTAAAGCGTCAAAACATTGAAAATGAATCTCACGTAAATCTAAAATATTTTTTAATCTTATAATAAATTAAATAAATCTATATAATTATAAAACTCAAATAACCTTGTAACGAGTGATATAACGCACTTTCCGGTTTACGACATCCGGTTGCACATGTGCGCATAAACATTAACTCATAACAACGCAAACAAATAAACACAAATCGCTCCTTTTGCAGATTTTGACCTGCACACTGCAATATTAACGTTATTATTTCGAAATTATTATTTAACAGGGGAAGAGTGGGGGCGTTTTGCAACTATTCTTTATTACAACTATACTGTCGCTATTTTCTTACAACTAAACAACTTTAACCCGTTGACAAACATAAGAACAATTGTAGTAAAGCCAAGACTGCTACTACTACTACTACTACTACTACTCTCTAGCCGTCCCTTTTTCTTTCTTTCCTTCCTTTCTTCTTTTTTATTTATTGTTTACATTTCTAGATACAAAATAGTTGTGTGAGAGCGGTGAATTTGTTGACACATTTACTAATCTGTTTCAATATTAGTTTTATTTTATTTTATTTATTTAGTTTTTTTGTTGCAGGTTTTATTAATTATTATTTTTTTTTTTAGATTTTAAGTTTCTATAACTTGGTTGAAGGATTCCAATGTGGGTTTTTCATTCTTGTATTCTCATCGGTAGGTCATGTGTGTTTTTGCTGCAAAATGACTTTTGTGGGCGTTCGATTCGTAGGAAAATCATGTTTAATTTTTGAGCGATTATTCGGAAAAATAGGTAACTTTACACGAATAGGGAGGATTTTTTTTTTTTTTTACATGTTTGTGTGATCCGTCCGTGATTTTTCATTTTAATACACTTTCATAGAAATGTTTCTGTTATGTCAAAAAAAAACTATTTTCTTTACGTCACAAGTGTCACGCTCATACATGAATTCCATAGCTAATATACATACTGACCCAACGGGTCACTGGTAGTCTACTATATAAATAAAACCAAACAATTTGTGTAATTAACCATTGTGTATAAAACCATTCTGGAAGAAACACAGAATAAACTTATTTATGCTCAAGTGAAGTTTAACTTCAACAAAATATTATCTAGCATTTTCTTCATACACTATCATAGTTTGGCAATTGGGTTTTTACGGCAAAGATTCGGCCGGCCGTTGTTAAAATATAGCAATGGACTTCATGTTTATTTTTTTAAATGTATTGACTAGCGGAATCTGTGGAAATTTCACAGGGGACGCATTCCTATGTAATATATTGATATTGGCATTCTGTAGATGTTCAGTGTAAATGGAGACGCTCTGATATTATTGTAGCTTTTTTGTTAAAACTGCAAAAGTATTTATCTAAGCTAGCATGAACGTCCGGCAAAGCCCGGTCGTAAAGTACGCTTAAATATGATATTTTAATTCTTACAGATTTTGTATATATTATTATAGATTTAAAGTTCTATCGATTTTATATATTATAAAGTTGCGACTTCAAAATTAAAAAAATATATCTATATGACTTGGGTTCATCAGCTATAATCGAAACCGAAACCAAAGCTTATGAGGAATTCTTGGTAAAATTATTTATAAAAAAATAGATGACTTAAGTGCCATCAGCTATAATCGAAACCGAAACCAAAATTATGAAGAATTCTTGGTAAAATTGTTTATAAAAAATTTAAATGATTGAGTGCCATCAGCTATAATCGAAGTCGAAACCAAAACTTATGAAGAATTCTTGGTAAAATTATTTATGACAAGAAATGGAAGTACATAACAATTAAACGATCCGAATGTGACACAGAAAATAACACGCACGCTATCGTATTGATATATAATGCATTATCTGTTTGTGTATTCTTTAATTCTCCATTTAAAAATTTATTTTAATTAATTATTTAATTTAGTAACTTTTATTTTTACTGTTAATTTCAACGATACATTAGATCTGCTAAATGACATTCTATTCTTTTATCTGTTTTATCTTTTTGTTGAGAA
>NC_136489.1:103018852-103026352 GCF_053919585.1 Euprymna scolopes | reverse complement strand
TTTTATTTTATTGCCGCAGCAAATATTCGTCTCTTCACACGACCTTCTTCCCAATCAACACACTAAGTTTGATAGAAGACGTTCATCAAATCCATTTAACCCCTCAAGCAGTGAACATTTCAAATAAGACTTCATTCCTTTAACGACGTGTCGGATTGTATCAGTCATGAACGCATCCATTCGTTTTATGTTCACGGAATACGTAACCTACTTCGGGCAGAGGCGCCTTATAACACTTACAAAGGGATTTTCTTATTATGAGAAACATTCAGTCATAAGGTCCTTTTGGGTGGATTATACAGTCTTTATCATATGTAGGTCACATATACTAATATATAATATTATGATCAAGAGCAATCGTAGAGAGATGCGATGTCTTACCAAATATCCCGTACGGATCGTAAACACACACATACACACACACACACACACACACACACACTCGTCCAAACATACATACATACATACATACATACATACGTAATGGTTTCCTTCAGTCTTGGCAGACTATGGATACCCACCGTAAGAGTGCCTGCGCGTGAAATTCTTGTGGCAAGAGTTGCGCAATCTCTGAGTTGAAATTGTTGGATACCAGTGGTAAGTGGAGGTTCAGAACGACTGGAAACAATGCCAAGATAAGCAGAAAGCACATACAGCGCCTACCCTTCCCAAATGGTCATCCGTCTGGACCTGGCCAGGCTCAACGTTGCTTAACTTCGGTGATCTGACGAGAACCGGTGTGTCAACCTGATTGTGCCGTACGTACATGCATACATACATACATACATACATACATACATACATACATACATGTGTGTGTCCATACAAATGTTGTTTCGCTGTATCACCTCTTCAGTGAGGCTAGAAAAGCTAGGATCGAAACTCAACCGTCTAGACAGCAGTCGTCACTTATGACTCCTAAGCTCCTTGTGAATCCCAATGATAATCATTGTGAACGCTGGCTGCACCATTTGTTTACACAAAGAGCATTGCATTTGACAGTCTATTATTTTATTTACTAGTATGCTTTACCTAATACCAATATATATATATATATATATATATATATATATATATATATATATATATATATATATATATATTGTATGTGTATTTATGTTTACTGTTGTTTTTCGGTGATAATGACACCTTATGAAATTTATCTTATTATGCACTGTGTCCTCTCATTTAGGGATGAATACATTTATTTATAGATAAAATAGTTATATATATATATATATATATATATATATATATATATATATATATAGGGTGTTCATGAAGTCCGTGTGCACTGTAAAAAATTTATAACTTTATTTGTATTTGCAATAGAAATAATCTGTAAAATGGATTTGAAAGAAGAAAATCTATATTTTTTAAGCTTTTATTGAAATTTTACTTAACTTTCCACATGCCCTCCATAATTAGCAATACAAAAGGTAATACGATTTTGCAGTTCACGAAAAACATTTGCCAAATGATTTATAGTAATGCCTTAAATCACATTAGTTATTCTGGCTTTCAAATCTTCCAATGAACTAGGTTTGGTTGCATACACAATTGTTTTCACATGTCCTCATAAAAAAATCTAATGGAATCAAATCTGGCCAACGTGGAGGCCAATGAAATGGTCCACCCCTTCCGATCTATCTGTTAGGAAATTTCTGATTTAGAAACTGTCTAACACGCCGAGCAAAATGACAAGGAGCTCCATCTTGTTGAAACACTGTATCATCTTTCAAGTTTAATTGTTCAAGTTGCAGAATAAAGTAATTCTGCAACATATCTAAGTAGCTGTCACTGTTAACGATCTTCAAAAAAAATATGGCCCTATGATTCGATTTATTCCCAAAGCACACCACATATTAACTTTAAGAGAGTTCCTTTCTATGTTCAACAGTTTCATTTGGGTTTTCAGTTCCCCAAGTTCGGCAATTATGCCTGTTGCCCTTGCCACTAATGTGAAATGTTGCTTCATCAGAAAACAGTAAGTTACTCACAAATGCATCATCATTGCAAAGTTTTTCATTGAACTGGTGACAGAAAGTTAGCCGTGCATAATAATCCTTTTCTAACAACTGCTGATGTAATTGAATTTTGTAAGCTTTCATATGAAGTTTTGCCCGCAGAATCTTACGCACAGTAGACATTGGCAGTCCGAGCTCCAATGATGCCCGTCTTACAGACTTTCTCGGACTTGCAGTAAAGGATTCTTCTATGGAAGCAACACTTTCGTCACTGACACATGGCCTTCCAGACCGTGGTTTATCATGGACAGAGCCTGTCTCTTTAAATTTTTCATCCATTTAACAATGGTGTTCCTATGAGGCGCTTTTTTATTGTATTCAATTCTAAACTTTCTTTGTACAGCAATAGTAGATTTCAATTCAGCCAACCAAAAGACACAGTTTACTTTTTCCTCAATTGAAGCCATGGGATCAAATTGATTCTGAAAAACAAAAGAAAATATGTTTTACTTATTTGTTACTTATCTAAAAATTATTACAAATTTTGTGGTGAAAATTATACTTAAAACTAGATACATGAAACTTTATAACATTTTTTACAGATTATTTCTATCGCAAATATAAATAAAGTTATATTTTTTTAAAGTGCACACGAACTTTATGGACACCCTGTATATATATATATATATATACATATATATATATATATATATATATATATATATATATATATATATAATGTAGTAGACATTAATGATAAAACGAGAATTGTATGGATTAAATAAATTACCAAAAGAATGCATAAAAAATATATAATAATAGAATTTTACGTACATTTTTCTTCTGCAAACGAAATTCATAACATAAATTATTTTTCTAAAGTTTCAGTAAACTATCCCCTAGGCGATAGTTTACTTAGTTTTTCGGTTATAATTATTAAAAATGGCAGATGAAACAAATCTATGATTAGGCTAACATCATTTTGAATGGAGTGTAGTTAATGCGTTGTGGTGACTAAAGTTATTTCTTTAATTTAAAAACTGTTAAAGAAATTTAAAACCTGTTGAAGAAATGTTATATCAAACTATCCATTTGATTTAATGTATAAATAAGAATGTTATTTAATTAACACTTCAATAATAATAATAATAATAATAATAATAATAATAATAATAATAATAATAATAATAATAATGATGCTATTATAGAAGTCATCCTAAATATAGATATGGAGGTTATCGGAAACGAATGAAAGAACTATATGACCTGTTTAGTGACTACCCTGCGACAAAACAAAGAATTGCGGACTAAGCAAGACTGATACTCAAGAAAGGTTGGCTCTCTAAACTAGAACTAACATGAATTCAGCGAAAAATAAATGATGAAACTGAACAAGAAGCATCCCCAACGGAACTGCACGTAGAGAAACCCCACAAGTTGAAGCCTCACAAGTAAAAACACCAAAGGCCGAGGACTTACGAAGACCGAATTCTACAAACGTGGAAACCGAAAACAATGAAACAGAACTAACAGAATAAAGCAAACGAAATAAATAAAATTATACAGCTCACGAGCGAGGAAAAAAACAAAGCTCCCATCGTTAAGGAACCAAGATGAGAAGAAATTAAAAACAGAAACAGAGAAGGTTAACAAGCTCCTCCCACACATCCCTACAAATATAATCACAATCTTAAACAACTTAATTTACGCAGGCGCCAAAATGGTAAGTATTAATCTCAAATCAGAAAAACAACCCGGGACAAGCAGACCGACAAAACCTGGATGGGAAATTAGACTTGAAATTCAAATACACAAACATAAAAAAGAAATCAAAAAGATCAACAGGAAGAAAGCAATGTGGAGAAAACAGAATATTAGAAATGTAACTGACATGGAGAGACTAAACAAGAAACATGAAGAACTGAACCAAAAAATAAAAGCAAAAGAAGCGAGATTGAGACGATATAGATATAAATCTGAACAATGCAAACAAAACAGGACATTTGAAACTAATGAAAGCCAATTCTACCAAAATGTGAACGGGGGAAAAACAAAAACAGAACAACCAAAACCGACAGAAACAAAACTCTACTGGAGTAAAATATGGGAAGAGTGACGAGATCACAATAGAAATGCCGAATGGCTGAAAGACATGAAAGAAGTGTTGCAACAAATGGAAGAAGGAACAGTGAATGAAATCAGCAAGGAACCCCTAAAGAAAACCATACGAAAAATAGCAAACTGGAGAGCACCAGGGCACGACGGGATACATGCATACTGGTTTAAAAAATTCATAACCTTACACGAAAGCCTAGCCAAAAACCTGAGAAGATGTATAAAGGAAGCAAGCGTGCCAGACTGGATGACAAAAGGTAGAACCACACTGCTACAGAAGGACACGGAGAAAGGAACCGTCCCTAGCAACTATAAACCGATCACGTGCTTAACCACTATGTGGAAGATACTGACAACACAATTGAGGGAACAAATCTACCACTTCCTGAATTATCGTGGACTCCTCCCCGAGGAACAGAAAGGATGCCAAAAAGGAAAAAGAAGAACACATGATCCTAAAGGAGGTAAAAAAGGAGAAATAATTCAGCCATGGCATGGATCGACTACAAAAAAGCGTACGACAGGATCCCCCAAGCATGGATAATAGAATGCTTAAAAATGTATAAACTACCAAGCGGGATCACTAACGTTATAGAAAATGCAATGAAAACATGGAGACTGGAATTGACAGCTGATGGACAACACATAACAGAAATGAACATACAAAGGGGCATCTTCCAAGGAGACTCATTATCACCATTACTGTTCATCATAGCCATGATGCCCCTGAATAGTATTCTGAGAAAGTGCAAAGCCGGATACAAGTTCCCCAATACAGAGGGAAAAAAATGAACCACCTGATGTACATGGACGATTTGAAACTTTTTGCAAGGACCGAAAAGGAGCTAGAGACACTAATTAACACTACCAGAATCTTCAGCCAAGATATCCAAATGGAATTTGGAATGGAAAAGTGCGCACTACAAGTTATAAGAAAGGGAAAACTGGAAACGACAGAAGGCATGGAACTACCCAACCAAACAGAAATGAAGGCAATAGGGAAACAAGAGGACTATAAATACTTGGTAATTCTGGAAGTGGACACCATCAAAGCAACAGAAATGAAAGACAAAATTGGAAAGGAATACCTCAGGAGAACAAGAAAACTCCTGAAAACGAAATTATATAGCAGAAACCTAATAAAAGGTATAAATATATGAGCAGTATCACTAGTAAGATACGCAGGACCGTTTATAGGGTGGACAAAAGAAGAACTGAGACAACTCGACCACAAGACCAAGAAACTCATGACCATGCATAATGCACTACACCCAACGAACAATATTGACAGACTTTACGTGAAAGGGAAAGACGGCGGGAGAGGGCTGATATGTATAGAAGACTGTGTGAAGGACACAAAAAAGAACTAGAAAAATACATAATGCAGAATGGAAAACACTGACAGCGAGAGACACTAAAAAAAAAACAGAAAACAAAGAAACAAATGACAAAACGAGAAATGGGAAGGGAAACAACTCCACGGAAGATTTATAAGAATGACAAAAGATGAGAATAACGAAAACACCTGGAAATGGATGCGAAAAGGACATATAAAGCGAGAAACTGAATCTCTAATAACTGCAGCACAAGATAACTCGATAAGAATCAACCATATCAAAGCAAAGGTCGATAAAACACAAGAGAACAGCAAATGCAGACTCTGTGGACAAAGAGAAAAACGATAAACCATATAGTAAGTGAATGCAGCAAACTGGCCTAAAAGGAATACAAAAACAGGCCCAGCTGACCACAGGATGAGCATGAAAGAAAAGGAGAAACGAAGCAAATACACAGAGCTAGCCAGAGAGTTAAAAGGGATTTGGATAACGAAGAAAATTAAAATAATACCGATGATAGTAGGAGCACTAGGAACAATTCCGAAAAACTTTGAAAAAAGAATGTCAGAAATTGGAATCAGTGGAATAGCTGCAAAAATAGAACGACTAACGATAATGAAAACGGCTGAAATATTAAGGAAAACCCTTGAATGCGGAGAATAATACAAGAATACAATATAACGAAGAAGCGTTACATGGAATGAAGAACACCGAAGCTGCATATCTACAAGTTCTACACCCCCATCACGCATCCCCTCTCATTGTCTTATCACAGTTCCCCCAATAGAAAAGTGATACCAAAGAGCCGAGAAGGGTCAAGGAGGATGGAAAGATCGAGGAGAGAGCGCTGACCAGACCTCCGCTGGACAAGCGCAGAAGAGAACTGGGACTTGGGGAGGCTTAGTGCCACTCAAATTTCAGTATAAACCAATGGCCTCTGCCAGCGAGAAATCAATGGTAAATGGCTGCTGCGATGACGCAAATTTATTTGCAAATGCTATCGAAGGAGGTGGAGAGAGCTGGACGTCTGGGAAGACTTGTTGTCACTCAGCTTCCAGAGAACACCACATGTTTCCAATCAGATCGTTTGTTGACTTGTGTGAAAGCTCCATGTGAGCCAATACTAATAAGGGATGCTTAGTTTAACAAATCATTTTAGCACAGTTTTAAAATAAGCCTTTATTTTTCACAGAAACTTAACGGCCGTTTTTAACTTGTTATTTATGGCTCACAAACATGGGCGATTCTCTAAATCCGTATAAATCCGTTGTTGACGGAATTAAAGCAGCTTTCTTTTTTTTATTATTTATTCCTTTATTCTTAAATGAATTTTAATATATCAGGTTCCAAACTATCAGATTATTAATATAAAAGTTTTAAAAAAAACAAAAAAAACAAAGAAACATGTATTATTTTCATAGTTTCCGGTGGGAAAAAAAGTTGCGGGGTTGATTTTATTAATCAAGCTTACAGTAAAACGATCCCATTCCTAAACTTTAAAAGTCAGAGATATAAAATTGTGCACCGTTTATAGCACCGAGTGTGCAATGGTGTTAAACTTTCAGATAGAATTCGCACTGTATATATGCATATTGTCGCACATTTCACGAAAAGCAGAAATTCATGCATTAAAAGTTGTTTTGGAAAATCGGTTTCGGTTTTAATACGAACTCGGTTTGAAAAATTTTTATAAAATCAGTTTTAGTGGTATTATGCAGAAAACTGCTGATCACAGCATGCAGCGTTACCACAGGATGGAAAACCTATAGTATTTTAATTTGACTGTAACGTCGTTAAATAAATAAAGAAAAATAGGTTATGCCTGTTTATAAGATAATAAAAACAAGTGAAGCATGCATGCCCCCCCCCGTGAGTGCACAGTGAACGAGGTATAAAAAATGACTAAGTTCAGCATTTGCCTCCCACCCCACCCCATTTAGCCCCAAAAGTCCCCACAGGACGTCAAATCCTGGTGAAAATGAACAAACGGTGCAGTTTTAGGCCTTAACATATGTAATTTGAGTTCTGCACCATGCAAAAAAAGAAATGACTAAGTCCATCATTTGCCCACCCACCCTCAT
>NC_136489.1:102968852-103011352 GCF_053919585.1 Euprymna scolopes | reverse complement strand
TTCAGCGGATAATTAAACTAAAAATAATTCACACAAACATTCAAGCATTATTTTTGGAATTGATTTAAATAAAATAATTTCCAACGTGATTTCGTAATTAACGTTATGGTCCAGTGGATTTTTATTTTAAAATAAACAAACAATCCAATTCAACTACGATTCTTTATTTAAAACAAAGATAAAAAAAACTTTCATTTCCATTTTTTTTTTTTGTTACCAGTTTTTTTTTTTCTTCACATTCTTTTGACTGCGTAAATGCTATGTTTTTTTTTTCTTTTAATAGCACAATAAGTCATAACTCATCATTTTTATAGCATAAAAACGTGTATTTCGGTTAACACAAATTCTACTTAGGTATTTTTGAAACTGAATTATTTACATTTTGTCTTCTTTGCAACAGACCGTACAAATCATTTTAGATTGAGGCAGTATTAAAGAAATTCGCTTAAACTGGAATATAGTCATAGAAAGGTGCTCAATATCCTAAGAATAGCTTCCCTTCGTATCCCTTCTGCTGAAATATCTGGTGGAGAGTTTGTCACGTACTTCTTTTTTGGGGGCGATTACATTTCCGTGTTTCCATCCGTTCTTTTATATTTGAAATTTTTATTGGGATAACGATGGAGTTGACATATAATAATGAAAAACTGCCCACTCTCCTAGGTACAGCAGGTGTGTCTAAACCGAACATCATGTCGACCCTGGCAACGCTGGGTATCCATGCTAGTATATATATACTTTTTCTTTTTACGTTCATTTCGCATTTTAAACAGCTTACGGTTTATTAGACAACAAAATAATAACATTACTGATGCTTCAGAAAATTAAGCTAAATCAAATTTCTTCTTTATAACTAAAATTTTATTCGAGAATTGCAGACTACGCTTTAGGTTCTATTTCAGAATAACAAAAGGTGTTCGCTTAAACATTTTTATTAAATTCATTTTTTTACATCATATATTTAGTTATCGTTAATTATACTACATCAATGAAAGACATATTAGTAAGACGACTGTTTCGATAAGCTTTTCGTTTATCTTGCTTTTACGGTTACCCAATACGTACATTTGCTTGGTTATAACTAGGGATATGACAACAGCATATTCTTTTCCTTGTTTGGATTCTTGATATCTTGTACGTTTTTATGTAAAGTGGTGTGGTTCTCGTTCGATTAATTGTGTCTGTGTCGGATATATACTCGAGAGTCAAAACAATGAAAAAAATATGCTCTTGTCATTGCCCTATTCATAACAATATTTTATTTTTACTTTTTACACATTTTCGAATCATTTTTAGTTCAAGTTGAGGCCCGGGATTTCTTGATCATATATACTTTTTCAGGCAAAGCAGGGACTGAGATCCCGCTAGTAAGAAATATAATATAAAAATGTATACAGTATCGGCTATAATATAAGGAACGGAAAAAAATTTACAATTATTCATGTATATTTAAAAAATTAGTGCATGGATTTTTCTGAAATACTCAGAATAAACAAATAGAACCAATGTGTATAAACTAGTACCAAAAAAAAAAAAAATTACGATTCAATATTGAGAAATATTTTAGTTTAAAATTATATCTGTGGATTTATCCTGGCCAAAAGTTAAGGAACGAAATAGAAACTTTGTTTTTTTAATGCAAATGTTTTAAAAAATAAATTCATTCAATATTTAGTGAACATCCCTTTATTCTTTATGACCTCACTGCATCTTCGACCACTAGACTGGATTAGTTTCTTGCAAAATTCAGGATTTATCTTTTCCCACTCTTCCTTCAATAAATCCCACAAATGATTTTGATTTTGGGGATGCCTCGTCTGTGCTCTTTCTCCAATCATTTTCCAAACATTTTCTATCGGATTCAGATCCGGACTCTGCGCTGGCCAGTCCATTACTCTTATTTCTCCTTCCTCGAGGTAACATCCCTTTTTTAGCTTTATGGCAAGGGGCGTTATCTTGCATAAAAATGTTTGGCTGATTAGGTGAAAGGCGTAAGCTCTCAATGACATGTTGTTGAAGGAGCTGCTTATAAGTCTCCGCATTAACCCTACCATAGATTCGAACTAGAGGGCCAACTCCTTCCGAGGATATCATACCCCACACCATTACACTTCCCCCTCCGAATTTAAGTGTCTTTTTAACACATTTGGAGGATAATCGTTCACCTGCTTTACGCCGTACATGCTTCTTTCCATCAGACCCAAACAAATTGAACTTGGATTCATCGCTGAGGTGAACCTTAGCCCATTGTTCATCAGTCCAGACGACATGCTCATGGGCAAACTTCAAACGGCTATTGTTGTTCTTCTTGGAGATCAAGGGTTTAGATACTGGCATCCTGGCATGCAATCCGGCAACTGCTAACCGTCGAGAAACAGTTTTTCTAGATATATTTTTCCCAGTCTGTTCATTAAAATCACGAGAAATTGATGTTGCGGATTTGAATCGGTCACTAAGAGCCTGCCTTACCATAATCCTATCTTCTCTTTGAGACGTTTTAGGGGGTCTGCCGGTTTTAAGGGGTGCTTCTAATGTATTTTTATTCTTATATCGAGCTATCACACGATGAACAACACTTTTTGATCTTCGAACGATATTAGAAATTGTTGAAATTGATTTCTTTTCTTTGTAATTGTCTAAAATTAATTTTTTTTTCTTGGAGAGACAGAGTTTTGCGAGTCGGTGACGCCATTTTTCTTTGTTGTGCTTATCAGCAGTTCCAATATTAAAAACTAGCTATTTTTTATGTAAAGTTTAGTCTCTTAAAAATAAATTTTCTATTTCGTTCCTTAACTTTTGGCCAGGATAAATCCACAGATATAATTTTAAACTAAAATATTTCTCAATATTGAATCGTAATTGGTTATATTTGTTTATTCTGAGTATTTCAGAAAAATCCATGCACTAATTTTTTAAATATACATGAATAATTGTAAATTTTTTCCGTTCCTTATATTATAGCCGATACTGTATAGGGTAACCTGGGGCAATTCCATACCATACTTTTTGTTTCTTGAGTTCTGATTCTTGGGTAAGGCATATAAACTCTTGATATAGATTTTTAAAAAATATAACCAGTACAGCTTCCATAGGACTGACCAAGAACTAATAGAATCAAACAGAAATATGAAAAAGTTGACTTTGAAAAAATAATTAAATTCATACGAAAATGGGATAATCCATACCCTCCGTTTGGCGATTGCATAATGTGGAAAACATCAACATATTCAGATAGAAATAAAGCCAAACAGTAAGCTGCGCATTTATTTAATATCATAACATAACATAACATAATATGCTTGCCGATAAAAGAGAAAAAATGCGAAGAGAGAATGATCAACTGGCAATTATATTTTGCAAAAACGGAACTGTACAAACCTTACTTCATAGCAGAAGATAAATTTAAAAAATGTTTTCTATGTCTTTGCAAGGAACCCATTCAGAGTGGCCATCACTGACTAGGTCATCTCTACTTCTTTGTAGCTCTGTGATGTCAGCCTCTGGCTCTGTGGTGTCAGCACCAGGCTATCCATCATTACTTTTTACCTACTGGTCGCGGTATTCTGATTCCTTCTTCCTTTCCCTCGACCTCGCTCTTGAGAACGTGTTCTCTTTTGTTTTGCTGTTTTCTCATTTTCGTCCTTTTGAAGTTGCTGCAGACATTCAGCTGACGCCCGGCCCTCTCCATACTGCCTTTTGACGGCTCTTTGTCTGCTGGCATCATTTTCCTCTGCAGACTTAGCCAGCATGGGTGTCAGTTTACTCATGAAGAACTCCTTTATACTTTTCCTCATTGGACCAGGAGTCATTTTAGACGTTTGAAGTTGCGCGGATGTGTCGTCTGTTCATGTGGAGGACACAGGTCGTGATGAAGAAGGCACATCTTAACTTGATGTCGAAGGCACAAACGACACAGATGCCTTCGATGTTTGTGAACCAGGCAGCTCATCTGCGCTTGATGTCTGGTTGGATGTGTGCTCCGCGTACTTTGATTCTAATGGGGGTGCAGGTTGATCAAAGAGTTCTGCAGAATCATAAAACGAGGGTGGCATTACCCCACACATTTTGAACCCTGCCTTTATGTTGTGCGCTGAAAAGAAGTTTGATTACCATAAGGACTTAAGGAGAAATGGGAAAAGTTCTTTATTAAGAGGCATGCCCAGATTTTGCCGAACAAACCCAATAAGAATTTTCTCCCAAGCTGTCTTAACTGGTCCGTACACTCCTACATCAAGCGGCTGAAGGACATGCGTGCTGTTGGATGACAGTTTGAGGATTATCACATCATGTTTGATGGCCTCTTTTACTGTAGCAAAGTTGAGGCATGTCCATCAAAGATGAGAATCACAGGTCTTTCAAGGGGTAGGAATGGAATGAACATTTTTGAAAACCAATCATGGAAGCAATCAGTGTCCATCAAACCTTTGTCTAATGCATTGTATCTGGCCCCATCTGGACCGTTCTCTGTCCATTTAACACGTATATTCTTTGCTCGATATAAAACATATGGTGGAAGCATCAGTCCATCTGCACGTGCACACGCTTGCACAGTGATGGTCTCTTGGCCAGACCTGGCAATGGCTCTAAAGAGGTTCTTGATCGCCTTTTCAGCAATAACTTTTATTCTTCGTGGGTCAAGAGGAAACACACTCTCGTCCACATTGTAGATTCAGTGCGGCTGGACCATCATATTGTTTTGCTCCAGAGTTGTCTTCAGCAGGTTAAACCATTGGTGAAATATTTCTTTGTTGGCTGAAGACTTGATCCTAGTCATTTTCATTTGTTTTGGTTTTCTGATTGTCAGATTTTTGTGTCGGTCCAGAAACCCATCAAGCCAATCTGGCCCAGGAAGACTGTTGATAAAGGGGTTGTTTGTTCCGGTGGCTTGTGCGAACTGTCCAACCACTTCTCGAGTTTCTTGACGAGTCATGCAAAAACCCCATTTGGATAGCAGTTTCAAGCAAGTTGAAAGTTCTTTCTCCTGCTCTCCAGTAAGGGCTGTGTTTCTCCCAGCACCTGTCAAAAAAATAGTGAATAATAGACATAGGATAATCAAAGATTTTCCTGGGAAAAACAAACATAAATGTAAAATTATTTCATGGTATCACTAAGAAAGTCAACTAAGTAAAAAAAGCATGATAAACAAATTTACTGATAGCAATAAGTTGGATCTGAGATGCTTTTACACACGCAATTGATGTACAGATAAAACAAAAAGGGTTAGCTCTGCAACGATGGGAATAATACGATACGAGAAATAATAATTTATTTTGCTTACCCTTTTTTTGTAGCGTTTTTTTTTTTTTCACATGATCCCTAACCATTAAAGGTTGGAGAGTTTAGCAGCCTTCTTGTAACCCGTTCTTCTATCACGAACAAGACTGATAGCTTTTTCCATGTCTTCTGAGCTGTACTTGGCAGTCTTCTTGTGTAGTTTCTCACCATTTTCCTGCTGTAACATAAAAAAGACAAAGGATAATTTATTTAAGTACGAAAGGTTTATAGAATTTTATATTTATGCGATTAAAACATCCAAGTATACTATCATGATAGCAATGGGGTAATTCCATAACCCAGGGTATGGAATTGCCCCATTTACAAAATATAAAATATTGGCAAATTCGCTTGTAATAAATAGCAGGAGAGGTTGAAATAGTAAAAGTGAAGCCCGTTTCATGTTAAACAACTATTAGTTTATGTGCTTAGATCCTGTAAGAGAGTCCACTACCCAGGGTTATGGAATTTCCCGAAACACATGACAAAGCATAAATTCAACACAGGGCACTCAAGATTATAGTTTTATTTCTTGTTTTTTTTTTTTATACATAACATGATAACTCTGGACAGTGTCGCCAACTCAATTAATATTAACTGTAGACAGCAGATGCAGCTCCAGTACTTTGAGAGGAAGTAAGCAACAAACGTATCTCCGTATTGAGAAGAGTTCTCTAAAGAATTGAGCTATTCCTTTCAACTGTACGACTTTTTAGTCGAGTGGGTATGGAATTGCCCCGGTTATGGAATTGCCTCAGGTTACCCTACACATATATTTTTCATATTAATTGTGTATGCATATATATATATATATATATATATATATATATATATATATATATATATATAGATAGATAGATATACACACACAAACACACACACACACACATATATATATATATATATATATATACATATATATATATATATATATATATATATATATATATATATATATATATATATATATGATAAGAATAATGGAAATAGTATTTCGACGAAATAGGGAAATAAGAAGTCTGGAGTCCAGAGGAAGTCTCGAAATAAAGACAAAGCGTTGATGAACACATAACTCGGTTTGTTCCTTTTTATTTCTCTCTCTCTCTCTCTCTATATATATATATATATATATATATATATATATATATACCTTCTCAACGTAAATATCCCCGTTAAATCTGACAAGCAACAAGGTCACACTTCTGTAGAAATCCCTAGATGTAAGAAAGCCTTCTACTCAAATATTTTCTTCCTCAAAACTGCTAGATTCTGGAAATCTCTTTCGGATTCCTGCTTCCCCAACTGTACTAACATGTAGAAGTTCAAGTGTAATGTGAACAGATATCTTGCTGCGCAACTCCCTACATAGTATCCCTGCAATTTATGTCCCTGATAGTAGCCCCTTTCATCAAAGTTGTACCGTGCCTTGTTTAAGGTGAAAATGTAATTTAAAAAAATAGCAGTAACCTTCATGCAAGGTTTTATCTTGATCGGATATTTAGGCTGTCAGCATTTTTATGTATTAACTTCCGAAATATTTCTTAGAATATGGATATGGAGAAATAAGACCGATATAAGACTTTGGCTCATCCTTATGTTGTCAGGTGGGAGTATTAATTCCCACTACTAACTTATGTTCTTCCCACTACTAACTTATGTTCTTGTGTTCATGATTCATTGAAAACAAATTTATTCATAGTTGGAAAGTATTACGGGTTCATACCTTTCCAATAATGAGGTTGTATATCTGTTAATGTGACTTTTCTCTCAACAGATTTAAACACGGTCTTTTCCGATCAACTTCACACTGGAAACAAAATTTAAACAATGTTAACAATGAATTCATACAAAAATAATTTCTCTCTCATGAACTCAGTTATTTTTCTATTAAACGAAATAAATTACTATTATTATGGCAATTCATCTTCTTTATTATCTTGTTCCAGCTCGTTTCATTCTTTGGTCTTGGGGTCTTCATGGAGTCCCTGTTAAGTTACCTAGTTATAATTCATATTCCTATTCTTCTTTCGTTGTGGAACTCTTTTCATGATGACTATTTTTCTCCGATTTACAGCTTTGGTCTTTTCAAGATTAATATAATAATAAAAAAAAAATCCTGTCACTTCGTTAAGCATATATCGTTCTTTTTAACTCCTTGTATTAATTAGTTTCATGCCTTGTCGAGAGCTATTGCAATTAAAAAAAAACACACACACAATCTTCTTTTTCTGTTTTGTTTTCCACAATAACTGGGTTCGCCTAATTAAGGAAAAATGTTCAAATGAACGGCAATTTCTAACCCTAGACAGGCATTTAATGAACAAAAAAAATTTCTCAATGGACAATTAATTTCAAGAATTAATCACCGTTTACAATGTTTATGTTAGAAAATTAAATTCATTGTTATCTAATTAACTTCAGGAATTCTCGTTTTGAGAATTAGATTTCTGTATGGTCTGAGTTGGAAGATTATCATTATTCAGATAAACGACGGTGGATGTGAATCTCTATTCCAGATTGTTTCTTTGTAATTGGGGAAACTAGAGCATAATACTAAAGCCATAACAGAGCGAGATATCTGATATTTGTTTTTGTTATTGTAGGCTAGAGTTCCAGTCAATCAGCATCTCTCTCTCTCTCTCTCTCTCTCTCTCTCTCTCTCTCTCTCTCTCTTTGACGGAATGGTCACTACTGACCAGCCGTGGTACTCTTCGCGAATCGTCACCATTCACTCCGGTTCTGCACCATTCTGAGCAACTCAGCGGTGGTACGAGGGGCGTGCAATAATTAATGCTCCTGACCAACTTCCCATAGCAGTAGAGCAATGACACTTGGCACAGTTATTAGTCTTTCTCTACATATGAACCACCCAGAGTTATGCATTTCTCCCATCGTTTGATGCAGCTCTGGAGACCGTTTTTGTAGAACACCCCAGGTTGGTCCTCCAACCACGACGTGACTTCAAAAATCAAGACAGCATCATCTGGGAAACGCTTTCCTTTTAAAAACAACTTCATGGTTGGGAAGAGGTGAAAGTCAAAGGGTGCAAGGTCAGGAGAGTAGGCAGGATGGGGAAAGATTTCATAAGCACACGCCCGTGCTTCTTATCTGGCGACATGCGAGTTGTGGACCGGAGCGTTGTCCTGCAAGAGGAGGGTACCTTTGCTGATCTTGCCCCGCCTCTTCATTTTGATAGCTTCCCTTAATTTCCTCAAAAGTGAAGCATAATAGGCTCCTGTAATTGTGGTACACTTTGCCAGGAAATCTGTCATCGCTACTCTGTCCTTGTCCCAGAAGACTGTGAGCATAACATTGCCAGCAGAGGGCTGCACCCTCGCCTCCTTTGGAAGTGGTAAGTCAAAGTGCTTCCCGTGCATTGACTGGACTTTGGTCTCTGGATCAGAGTGATGGACCCAGATTTCATCCTGTGTAATCAGTCTTTTGAAAAACTGACTCATCTTCTTGGCACATCTCCAAATTCATCCTCGAGCACTCGACGCGTTCTCACTTCTGGAATGGTGTGAGCAACCTAGAAATCCATTTGGCAGACACCTTATACATATGCAAATGATTATGAATAATAGTTTCCACAGACCCTGTACTAATCTTGACATCTTGGGATATTTGGCGAATAGTAAAGCGGCGATCTTCCAAAATGGCAGCCTCAACTTGACGGACAGATACTTCATCACTGGCAGAAGGGGAGACCAGGTCTGGGAGCTGTTTCCACAGACTTCCGGCCATGTTTAAATTCACATTCCAGCGTTTTACAAGGTCATATCATGGGGCATTATCACCATAAGTTTCTTTCATTTCATCAAAAGTCTCCTGTAGTGTGCGTCCTTTCAAATACAAAAACCGGATCACTGCTCGACGTTCAACAGGCTCCATTTCACACCTAACTCAGTTCAAACACCTGTAAAACAGAAACCACAATTAGTTTAGAGCTGTAATTTGCCATATAACCCATAGAGATATAAATAATTGCATATGCAAAATACCAGCTAGATCAGGCAACCGGAAGTGGGTCAGGGGCATTACTTATTGCACGCCCTTCGTAATGTCCTTCACGTTGTCCGACATTCTTGTTTTTAGTCTTCTACGTCCTTTGTTTTGCCAGGGATGTACCAAAGAGCAGCGCACACACACACACACACACACACATACACACACATATATATATATATATATATGTGTGTATATATATAAATATATATATATATATACTTCCAAATACCCGGGCAACGCCAGGAACCCATGCTAGTATATATATATATATATATATATATATATATATATATACTAGCATGGGTTGAGCAAAAAAAAAAGGAAGTGGTCATTTTTTTTTAACTTTGACCCCTATTATGACCTTTTAGAATTTATTGTTTTGGGCTCAAATCATGTTATTAAGTTAGATTCATGTCCAAGGAACCTATATCTAAAATTTCAAGTGTGTAGACCGAAATTAATTGGAGGAGTTTGATAGAGTTCTCAAAGGTCAAATCGTTGAACTTTGACCCCTTAATAGCCAACATTCTGGCCGAAAACCGAACACATCGATTTTCCCAAATCTCAGTACCCTGTATATCAAATTTCAAGCCTGTAGACTAAAAATTGACAGAGTTATTGCGTAGAGAAATGTACACACACAGAGAGACAGGCACTTTCACTTTTATAGATACACTAGCATGGGTGCCCGGCGTTGCCCGGGTATTTGGAGGTACATGTTGAGCAAAAAGAAAAGCGATCAATTTTTTTAACTTAGACCTCTATTATGACCCCTTAAAATGTATTGTTTTGGGCTCAAATCAAGTTATTAAGTTAGATCCATGTCCAAGGAACCTATATCTAAAATTTCAAGTGTTTAGACCCAAAATTGTCGGAGAAGTTTGGTAGAGTTCTCAAAGGTCAAATCGTTGAATTTTAACCCCTTACCAGCCAAATTTCTGGCCGAAAACCGATCACATCGAGTTTCCCAAATCTCAGTACCTCTGTTGACTGAAAATTTATAGAGTTATTAGGTAGGAAAATGTACACAGACACACAGAAAGACAGACAGACAGTCACTTTCACTTTTATAGATATACTAGCATTATTAACCGTTATGTGATTCTTTCTTAATTTAAATCATCTCAAGACACTCTTTCGTTTTTTTTTTTTGTTTTTTTTTGTTTTTTGTTTGTTTGTTTGTTTGTTTTTATTCTTTGTTGGTTTTCTTTTGTTGTTTTTTGTCTTGTTTTTATTTTTTTTAACTTTACGTGGTTTGTCTTTCTATACACGTCCAAACACGTTTCAAATTGTACGTGAGAATCTTTCCTAATTCGAAACATTTCTTTCTTTGCATAACTATAGTCATGCAAAAATATGTTTAATTACGCTGTTAATTCGTGATGGAATTGTTAAGGCTGTCAACGCCGGGATTTTTTTTTTTTTTTCATATATCTCTTTCAATTTAAATCGGCCTCGGTTTATATTAATTTTTTGTTATCACTTCTTTTTATTAGAATAGGAATAGCGACATTTTCCCACGTGCAAGACAATTACCTGTTATTTATGGACTCCAACTGAGTGCTGTTTTAAGAATTCAGGCTGTCTACTTAAGTGCAATTAGTTGGATGTCTTTCGAACTAGGTTATTCCGCAATATTTTCCAAATGTTTTTAAATTCTTCTACATGGGGCTTTTGGTTCTTATTACAATTGAAATGATAGTGATCATTTTTAGGTTTCAGTTTCTTTTTACATCACGCATCAGTCTATGATGCTGTGCTACTTTTTCCCTTTCAACTCTGTTTGTACTACTACCGTTAGGAACGCTCACTTCAATCGAAAAGCGAACCGGCCTCTAAAAACCACATGATCTGGAATACAACTTAAGACCCACAACAGCCTTACTCACAGTGGAGTAACCTTGGATCGTGCCATCTCATTTAAGGAATAGATTAAAACGAAAAATTGAAGGTCAGCTTTCGAAACATCCTACGAAAATTGATCAACCTGATCAATTCCAAATAGTAAACCATAGCACATGTAACAGAGCGGGGAGGCGGTATAGTGGCTATATGCAAATGCTGGACCGTGTGCAAAATGATGTCACGGTAAGGAAAGAAGAAAAGACTATAAAAGGAGAGAGATCACGTTAGAAACGCGGCTGATGTTACGGCTGTAACGAGAAGTTACGCGTGGCGGTAGAATGAGGACGTAAATGTCGTTACGAAATGTTACGAACCAGGAGTCGAGTTATTATTTGTCTTAAGTTCCTTTGCGACGTAGACTGCATACAACGTGTGGATTCCGTAACGTTACACATGCACACTAAAATGTATAACCTTTGCCCTGTGCTATACGCCTTTGGATTAAGCGTTCCGTGTTTGGAAGAGATAAGCACAAGCCAATAAATTGGACTCCCGCTTAATCACTGGTTGCCTGAATTCTGCTAACATGAAAAACCTGCATCTTCTCGCTTATATTTTCTCGTGTAAATGTAAGATGGAACGTTGTTAGCGGAGTAAATATCACAAAGGCTATAAATGATGAATACTACCTCCTTTATGGACGGGAACCAACAGCCGAACAGTTGTCGCCAAAGAGAAGCTTCCTTTATCATATGCAGCTCTTAACAATACCTCAGAAAGAAAGGAGACTGCAGCTGTGAGCCAGAGATATAAAGAACACTATCTCATAATGGACATGAGAATCCTTTTTCCGAACCACTCCGTCTGGCTTTGAAGTGATTGATCCAGTTGATCAAACTCCAGTACCGGAGAGCTGGAATGGGGCCATCAAAAGCTGCTATGGCCAGGTGACACTACAAAACCGACCTTCTTCGAATGTGGAAGCGAAGACTATACGATGCGGCATTGCATTGTCTGCACTCTACTACCCAACCAATGCAGCGTGAAAGATCTTGCAGAGTTCAATGGCATTGCAAAGAACTATGTGAAATAGTGAGAAACAGATTATAGTCACATGCTTCAAACACATGCAAAGAAAGGCTCAACCAAAGTTGTTACTGTTATACTGTTTCCCGCTGTTGACTGAAAGAGACGTGATATTGTCTTTTCTCTGTATTACCTCTCTCCCTCTTTATAAAATGGTGCAGGCCTTTCATAAAGGCCTGACGAGAAAGAACGATCAATGAGAGTTTAAAAACAATTTTATTTATAAAATGTGTATAGTGAATTCATCGCAGATGCAAATCGTTTTAAGTACCTGAGTTCTTAAAAGAAAAATAAAACGCGTGAAATTAGATTTTTTTGTGTCCCCATTTCTTTTTGACAACGCCTCTTCCTGTACTCAGATTACGCAACGGATTGCTTTATTTGTCAGCGATGCAGGTCTGCTTTGGTAATTTCGAGAGATTAATGTGTAATAAAACTTGTAAGATATGAATTATTTTTTATTGGCAAATCTGATAATTGCCGCATTTAAGAAAGTGAGGTCCCTTTATACTAACCAGTTTTACATTGTAAATAGTTTTTTTAAGATTTTTTTTAAAGATTTTTATCCTCCACTGAATATAAAATTGTATTTTATTCTTAAGTAGGTTAATCATTGAACCAATTTTGATATTGGTGGATGGTAAATGATTTGTCTTTATTGCGATGTCCTCGTGAATGTGACTAGTTATGTTAGTTAAATTTAAATAAGACCAAACTTTCCTCATTTCTATATAGCGGTCACATTGTGTGAATATTTGTATATAGATAAATATTTTTTTTAATTTGGGGGTGGGAAAAATATTTTTCAAATAAGTTCCCCATGTTTCCGCAAGTTCAAACGTTTTTAAATTTACTTAAGGTTCATTTGATGATTTAAGCGTTAAATTCTCAAAGACAATCCGGAAAAGAAATTCTTTTGAAGATTGAGCATATCAAGTTTAACTTGAAAAAAAAATGAGTACAGTTCAATAACATATGCTAGTTAAAAAGTGACGGCCATAAAAATTCTTTTTTTATAAAAAGAAAACTTTGTTTATTTTTAATCTGAGAGTTCCATCAAGGAAAATTCACTTTAGATAAAACTAGCATGGGTGCCTAGCGTTGCCCGGGGTGTTTGGGGGGGGTGTTGAGCAAAAAAAAGGTGTAGTAGGCAAGCAGGCTCTAACTCGTACCGCAAAGGAGGAAAAGAACGGGGGGGGAACGTGACGTCTTTGCCATTGCGTCCATCGGCGAAGGTTTAAATTAAGGCTAGTCAATCGAAAAGAGGGATGACTTTCGAAAATATCGACGGAAAAAGCGACACCTCCTTGCAGAAAAGTGCCCAGTTGAGGGTGAAGAGATGAATGTTTTTAGCCAATTTTTTTATATTTGTCATCCGAAGAGTTGGGTATCGAAGCGATACCGATCTCGTGAAAATCTGTCGCCTCTGTTGAAACTATTAGGCATACATATATACATACATACATTTAAGCAGACAGGTGAGATTTATATTATAGAAGATTAGTGCTTAACCTCTCACGCAAGAGAGTGCATGCTTGACCACATGGAACTCGTCCATCACTATTGAATCGATAATGCAGAGTTGCAACGAGTTGTACTCTATTGTGGAAGGTACTTTTTTATTATTTATTATTTACTAGAGAATCTCCACTCAGGAAGGCGAAAAACAACTGGAGAATAAGGAGTAACGAAGTTTTATGATAGGATTGAGAATATCTGTGGGGACAGTTCATGACAGCAATCTGTTGTGGTTGGATTTGAAGACTTCCGTGTTGCAAGGAAGTGTTTTACAGACAAAAAAACATTTGCGGAGAAGCTTCGTTTGTAGACATTCCGCTTGACGCTAGGTATATGGAGGAATAAAGGAGTGTTTGTTGTTGTAGAAAGACAGGTTCTTAGTGTGCATGCCTTCCATCCAGCACGGCCGCAGCCGAGATTAAACTCACTACACGAATTTGTAGTGTAATTCGAATCTTGTCGGTAGCTGAATACTTGATGCTTCGCCAGGGCTATCAAGGGTATTTTTTATCGTGACGCCATCATTAGACCGGGTATCTACCACGGCTTGAAAAAGTCCCATCTACCCTCGAGAGAAGGATAGACCGCGTCAGTTTCTCAACCTGGTATTTTACCTTGCCTTACAATACGGGAATTGATAAAGAAATAATGATAAAGTAGAAAGAGGCTAACAACGACTCTTCTGTAAGAAATTGATCATTCCCCATTAGATTTTAGAATCGATTTAGAACTAAGTAACAAATAGTTTCTTCCCATCTATGGCAGACGTACTCCATAACAGGATGTATGCAATTCTTATATAAGTAGAGGACTGTATTAGGAGTCAAGTACTTTCTAAAACGGTAAAATGATCTAGCAACTTTAGCAATATATTAGATGTAAGTCTTCGCTAATTAATTCCCTAATAGTAGCCCCCTGCTTCAAAGTGGCACTGTGCCTTGTTTGGGGTGAAAATTGAATAATAAAAATCAGTTCTTCGAACGTTCAAAATAGCAACTTGTGTTCAATTAATCATATACAAAGAATCGTTTACATAAGCATCGTAAGTGGGCATCAAATTACATGTAAAAAGTTTATTTGTCGTAAAATAAGGCCACCAAACCATTCGTTGATATAAATAATGTGGGCTGTACACCCTCTATTCGTTTATCACTATTGTTCCGCCCTATTTTCATATATGAGACAGGTAGTTACTTCAGGAGAGCTAGACAGAGTAATATATGATCCTTACACTCGCAACAGAGTCGGTATCTGCGCCTTTGTGGAGGAACAGGTGATCACTGTTAGTGTCCTATGAATGACATCCAGCAGGCCATTGGTGTTAATTCTGATTAACTAATCAAAAACAGACTCCATGAGGGTGGTCTGAGGGCCTGATGTCCTGTAAGGGAGCGGGCTGTGCTCAAAGCCAAGCACCATAGAGCTCGATTGGCATTTGCCATAAACCACCAGAATTGGCAGCTACGCCACTGACATCATGAGCTCTTTACCGTTGAGAGCATATGCAACAGACATGAAAGAGGCTGGGGATGCCGTCGACGATGTTATGCTGCTTGCAACGTCATACAGTATGACAGATTTAATAGTGGGTGCGTGATGGGGAGGGTGCGTATATCCTGGGACGGACGCATAAACATGTACAGGTGAGATAATGGAACATTGGCTTTTAACAGGATGAAATTCTTGGACAAATTGTTAGAATTTACGCTGGTGCAGTTGTACCTGGGTTCCTCCTGTTCCACTACAATGCTCGATCTCATGTGGCTAGAGTATGTAAGCAGTGGTTAGAGAGGATGAAGGAATTGATTGACGGAGACTGGTCTTCACATTCATTTGATCTAAACGCAATATAATGCTTCTAGGACATTATGTTTAGGTCCATCTAGTACTTCCAGATTGCCCCTCAGATTGCCGAGGAGCTCAGTGATGCTCTGGCTCAGATCTGAGAGGAAATTCTCCAGAATAACACCCGTCGTCTCATTAGGAGCATACTCCGACATTGTTAAACATACGTACAAGCATGTGGAAGGCATACAAACTACTAAGAATCATTTTGTGTTTCGACAATGACATTTGGCAAAGTGGACCAGTCTGCTGCATCATTTTTTCACTTTTATAGTTAATGTGTCTTAGATTTCCATCCTCTGTTTTCATTTTATGTGGCATTAGTTTTTTTTTTTTACATGTAAAACATCTACTTATTATCGGGAAATATATTCAAGATCATCATCTTTTAGATCTGGTGTTTTCGAAGTGTTCCCCTAATATATATATATATATATGTATATATATATATATATATATATATATATATATATATAGAGAGAGAGAGAGAGAGAGAGAGAGAGAGAGAGAAAGAGAGAGAGAGAGGGGGGATTTAACAAAAAATATGCGGAAATTTCTCGAGAGCTCTTTCGGCTACCATCTCTTCAGGAGAAAATCGATAGTAAGGAAAACAATATTATTGACGAAATTACAGAGCACTACGGGGAATTGAGATGTGCCAAAGATTTAAAAAAAAAAAAAAAACAACGATTAAAATGGAATATTTTAATCTGTATATACGGCGTTTAAAAGCGACTAAAATTAGCTCAACGAGGGGACAAAAAAAAAACAGGGAAAATGGTGTCAAAGTTCTCCAAAGAGAAATAACGTTTTTGTCGTCTGATTTTGCCGGCATAAAGAAGGTTTTCGAACCGCAATAGAGACAGACTCCAGAATCTTTAAATAATTTTTGGAGTCTGCTTTGTGTAATACCTCGAACCACTCTATTTTATATTCATTGCACAACATGGCTTGTCAACCAAATGCTAGCCAATAGCAGTCCAAGGCTGCAAAAGAAGGGAGACTACCAGATCCTACCTTTTTCTGTCTAATTTTAAATGGAACGTGCTGGTTTATATATGTGGTGGGTATCGTTCCAGAATTAAACAGAACGGATTCGTAGTAACCGACAAAAATACCAGCTAAAGTTGGAGCCAACGAACTCCCCATTGAAACCTCGTCGACCTGACAGTACATAATATCATAATATACTGATTTGGTATACATTCAGTAAATATTTCTTTGGAAAAGCGAGAAGTCAGGCGACCGTCAAAGCGCGTCGGTACAAATACGTATAGCCTCATCTAACGGTATATTAGTGAAGAGACTAATGACATCAAATGAACACATAAAGTATGTCTCCGCACTCGAATTCAACCCACGAAGACATTCAACAAACCGATAAGAATCAGGAATACAGTGCGTTGTGTATAATTCACGCAATGCTGCAAGATTTCGACAAGCCGCTGAGCCAAATAATGTTGAGCAGAGCCTATCATAGATAAAATAGGTCTCAGTGGAACGCCTTGCTTATGAATTTTAGGGAGACCATATAATCTGGGACGTTGTAAGCCAGAGGGTCTAATCTTGTCATAAACGTCCTTGAAAAAAAGTTTTTTTTTAATAATGCAAATGGACGTTTTTTTGCATTTCGACCTCGTTTTTGCAAGTATTATCCGTCAACTCGACAGAGCCAAATTTCCGGAATTTGGAAGAATCGTTAAGAATAAATTTTCTCAACGTAATCAGATTTTTCCATTATCACAACTCTTTCTTTGTCTGATTTACACATGTAGATGTCAGCATTTGATTTCAACGCTTTAATGGCTTGAATTGCGTTTTATTCCAAACAAAGTCGCTATGATCAATGGGAGTGTTACTATATCAGTGTGCTAAGTCAACCAAACTAGATTTCATCCCAGAAATATTTTCCAGGGAATAAGGAGCATTATGTGTAATCTGAGAAAACAAAACCTCAAAAGAAGTCATGTTCTCTCTTTATTTATACTACGGGGGGGGTATGCTAAAATCTAACCCCTTAGATAAGAATCTATTTTCGATATCTGTAAGAAGTTTTCTTAATTAAATTTCTGATGAAATCTAGTTTGTCCATCACTGGGCAGGTAAAATTAATTCTCTGAACAGAACAAATTTACACCACTTTTATGCCGCCTTACGAGGATTAAAACTAAGATAAATGTTGAGAATCCTTATTATAATTTCGATCAAAATCGATTAAATGATTTTTATTATAGAAAATAATAAGGGTTATTGCGTGTACAGTAATCAATGAGATAGTATTGTAGTAATCATTAGTATTGGAGATTTGATAGAGTGTCTTACTTAAGGGGGCGGTTTGTCAGGAATTTGTTTATGTTGGATTTGAAGATATCCAAGTTGTAGTCAGGTGGGAAACAGGCGAACGGAAGAGAGTTCCACAATCGTGCACTTCTGAGAAAGAAGCTCTGCTCATGGAATCTACGTTTGGATTTAGGCACAGATAAAGAGTGGGGAAAATTATTGACAGTAGTTTCAGCCAGACAGGTGTTTCTCGTGAAAGATTGGCGAGGATTGGCGAGGGGGGACGAGAGATTGGAGCTCAGACGAGCACTTGTCATGGAAATAACGATAAAACAAAGACAGGCTCGCAACGTCTCTTCTGTGGGAGAGAGGCTGCAGGGAAGAGAAAAGGGCATCCTCACCAAACCACGAAGTATATTTTGTACTCTGTCAAGGCAGGATAGGCTATTTTTAGCAGCTCCTGTCCAGATGTGGCATCAATACTCCATCCTTGGATGTACTTGGCTTTTATACAGATAGAGAATTGCATCAGTAGTGAGATACCTTCTGGAGCGGTAGAAGGACCCCGCCATTTTCCCAGCGTCCCTGGCAACAGATTTGATGTACGTGTTCCATTTCAGATCAGGAGTAAAGGTCAAACCCAGAAGCTTGTTAAAACATGGAGCCTCCCCATGACGAGAGCCATCCATTTCAACTGATGCCAGAAAAAGTAGGCTTTTAATATCAATGTTAGACCGAGAAAAAATAACATATATATATATATATATATATATATATATATATATATATATATATATATATATATATATATATATATATACACAAATTTGAAGAATATTTATTTAATACGTATTGATAAAATTTCACAAAAATCGAAGGTATCTAGATTTTCAAAAGGGGCTTCCACTCCTTCCTATCGCTTTCGCATTTGTATCCCTTACGCCAAGTTGTTCTGTTCAAAGATTCATAATGATCAATATATTAGTTTAGGTGTGAATCGTGTACATACGAATAACATAATATAATATATTCCAGTGTTATAAAAATATGGTCAATAATGGAGATAGAACATCATTATAGGAAAGAAAGTGAAAATAAAATAAAAGCACATACTTATATACTTTACAAGTTTATTATAATTTATTGCAACAAATATGATTTTCAAAAATATAAACATATTTTCAAAAGGAGTAAGGCCAAGACTCGTTGATACTTGAATAATTGTTCGATAAATGTTTCAAATTGATATTTATCAATACTTAAAAATTTATTAATTTTGCTCTTTTATAGGGAAAAACTTCTTTCTTTTAAAAATCAGTGGATTAAAAGACGTAAATTCCTCTTTGTTGCAATATTATATAATAAATTATTATAAATGTCCGGTTCCGTTTTTATATTTCATTTCTCTGTCTATCTGTCTGTCTGTCTGTCTGTCTCTCTCTCTCTCTCTCTCTCTCTCTCTCTCTATATATATATATATATATATATATATATATATATATATACATATGTGTGTGTATGTATAATATACATACACATATACATTGTATATATATATATAACACACACTCACATGTATATATATATATATAAATGTGAGTGTGTGTTATATATATATATACATACACACACACACACACACGCACACACACATATATATATATATATATATATATATATATATATATATATATATATATATATATATATTAGTTTTTAATGTTAAAAGTAGTTTTCTTTGTAAAAGTATTTAGGCTTCTTTAAGTACTTCAAAAGTGTGAGAAAACGTTTTGTACAATGACAGGAAACAACGTTTAATGCAGAGTGATTGCTTAATATTCCAAGTTAAGAGAAAACGCCATAAGTGTAAGTGGAAAATAAATTAATAATTGTGCGACACTGAGCAACTGAAAATAATCATAAAACCAGTTTTTATATTTTAGCACGTTTTCCAACTCTATCCCTATCCTTCTCTCTATTATATACATATATATATGTTTGTGCATATGTTTGTTATATATATACCTATAAAGTTAATTTTTTCTAAGTCTAACATTGATATTAAAAGCCTACTTTTTCTATTTAGAAATGATTAATGCGACAATCTGTAACGTTACACACGTGTAAACATGTAGGGGCCCAACACGCTGCAGATTCCGTCCCAAAGAAACAACAGACAAGGAAAAAAACTCGACCCTTTTTCTTTTTCAGTCTTTTATTTATAGGTACTTTCCTGCCTGGCTATATTTAGCACGGGTCTTTTCCCGTCCGTTTTCTAACGTAATTCTTCTCTCGAATGTCATCTTCGGTCTGTGTACACGTTCTTTTTATAATCTCTTTCCTTTTCTCTGGGCGTGACGTCATCTCGCACACGACTCAATCATTTATATACAGTTGCCAAACGCACGTCCGCGCTCTGTTACACCACTTAATATAATCAGTCATGGAAGTGCGATCGACTTCATGAAGGTAACTAATTTGCATACTTTTTAAAAAAACAAACTTTCATTAATTGATTAACCATTTTTTTATGGTTTCTTATCAGATGATTTGTTTCATTTATCTACGCTTTATTTTATTTTTATAACATAATTCCTATATAGGCATTTGGGAGCGTGACGTAAGCATTACGTCACAGACTTGAATGCATATATAAGGATTAATATCAGAAGAGAAGGAAAGGCGGAGGAGAAAACGAGAAGCAAATATGAGGCAAAGGAAGAGAAGAAAAAGAAAGCGACGCGTGGCAGTTAGCCCGTTACATTTTCGGCGAACAGGAGAGTCTGCCCTTTCTCCCTCTTCTCTTTCAAAAATCGTCATTTATGAAAAAGGTCGAGTGTGATTTACGAGATGTGTTTTCTCATACCCTGTACTGATAGCGAGTATAACTTTTTTTTCCACCAAGAGAAGATGTGTCGAAATTATCATTTTTTTTTTCCTTTGCGACCGTGTCTACATACAATATGTTGAATCCGTTAGAGAAAAATAGACGACCATGTTACTGAAGTTTATTTGGATAACGTTATACTTTTTCTATTTAAAAATTATCAAACGAACTTCTTCAAATACTCAGCAATGGATATCCGTGCGACTTCATAAAGATTAAATAATTGCATACTCCTTTGATAAACGATCTTTCATTGATTAATTATTCATTCTTTATGGTTTCTTATTGGTTACATTTAACAATTATATTCAGTATTTAGAAAGAAAACGTTCTAGCACACCCACACCCACACTCACACACACAGACAGACACACACACATATATATATAAGTGAACTTATATATTTATATACATAAGTCAACTTATATATATATATAAGTTGACTTATATGTGTGTGTGTGAACTTAAGTGTATGTACGGAACAATCTCTACCAAACTCCTCTATCAGTTTTTGGTCTACTAACGTGAAACGTGATATATAAGGGATTCGGACATGTGGAACAAATTCGATTTAGTTTTAAATCGATAAAAATAGTTGCTAAATGGCTTCTTTCTGTTATATATATATATATATATATATATATATATAGTAATTTATAAAATATATATTTTATAAATTACTAACTAGCTCTACCTACGTATTGAGCACTTTTGAAGTAAATACTTAAAGTTTACGCATACATCTATACTTTCGTATATTAAATTTATGTGAGTAAATATATATATATATATATATATATATATATTCCTTTTCAAATAATACTTAAATAGTAGTGCTGCTAGTGGCGCTATTTCCTTTTCTTTAAAGTGGACTACTTAAATATTTTTGGTATTTCCTTCCTTTATTAGTTTCGACCATTATTAAACACAGAGAGAAATAAAGAGACAGAGAGAGAAAGATAGAAAGAGAGAGAGAGAGAGAGATCGGCTATAAACTCCGAATAGGTTTCTTTTAAGGTGAGTTTCTTTCTGGCAAAAGACTCCAGAATAAGCCTGAAAATGGGTCCGAGATTGTGCAAAGGAGTGTACATCCGTATTTCTGCTGACTATTGAGAGTACCTAGCATTTGGTCGTAAGCAGTGAAAGGCATGGATTTACAAGAGAATCAGACATTTTGAAACAACTCGGGTAAACCGTGCAAAACTCAATAAAGCATACAGGAAATATGAAGCGTTGCCACACAATTGTGGACATGTATGAATTTGTGAGGTGTGTATCGAATATTCATCTAAACCACAATGTGTAGTATACACTATATTATTTTAAACATTATTTCATGCAATAAAAACATTTCTGTAACATTTTTAGCCAATTCCGGTTCGTATAATTTGTTTTCAACTAAAGTTGAAATATTTATCATGTATAAAATTACTTCGTAATCATACGCTATTAAGCTCTAGTCATATAATACTGGAATATTTTTATTTTAAATATATATATATATATATATATATATATATATATATATATATATATATATATATATATAAGCTGAACCTCTGTGTGTGTCTGGTCACGAATAGGCTCCTATATGGTTGACTATTATAGAAAACTGATAACATATAATGATAGAAGATGTATCGAGACACAGGAATGGGTATGTTTGATCTGGCATAATGATGATTCATTAAAATTGTAGGGTCTACGTACGCGCCTGGTTCACAAAGTATGGAAATAAAAAAAAATTTAAATTAAACAAAAACGTTTACAAGTGGTTTTGATATAGATGTACATAATAATACTTTGATAAGTATATTTTAACTTAAATAGAGATGATATAATAAAATTGTGAGGGTCTGCATACGCGCCTGGCCTCCATAGAATGGAAATAGGCACAAACTTTAATAAAGACTTTTCATGTCTATCTGCGTAAGTATACTTTGATAATTATGTTTCAGTCTGAAGAAATATAGTATAATAAAATTATGGGGTGTTCGTTCGCACCTGACCTCCATAGAACGGAATTATCACAAAGTTTAACAAGGTTTTTTAATATAGATACACAGAATATTGTGATAAGTGTTTCTATCTATTTTATTTTTACTTTCATCATATTTTACTTTGGTTTTGATACCCCCAAATTCGAAGCTATCTCTTTACAGCCGTTCCTTTCCATAACCTAACATACTTTCATAAATCAGAGTCCATTTTCTGTAGGCTGGATTTGAACCCAGTCAACGACGGGTACATTTGCTTATATATATATATATATATATATATATATATATATATATATATATATATATATATATATATATATATATATATATATATTATAGAGGGAATTAGACCTGGAGTCTAAAGAGCGAAGTTTATTGTAATATTTTAAAATAATCTTGCTCATGATACTGTGAATATATAATAAGCTCAATAGGAATATTTCTCCCAGGGCTATATTAATATTGATTATAAAGATAATTAATTATAAATTATGAATCAGTGTTTTTCCTGTTGAAACTGATTTGTAATTTATAATTGTCAATCTTTATAATGAATATATATATATATGTGTATATATATGTATATATATATATGTATATATATATATATATATATATAATAAAATTGTATTCCTATCTGTCTGTTTGTTCACAATTTTATTAATATGTACAAATTAAGTTCCATACTGAAAACGGGCGTTTACACAATTTCCTTCCAGAATCATTTCTAATATAATATATACTATTTACTTGAAAGAAATCTACATTCAAGAAGTTACCTCATTTGCATATTGCATCAGAGAAAATTTATTTTCATGATTATCTCAATATTATTAATTATTTACTGTAATAGATTTTTTTAATATTCTTTTAAAAAAAAATATTATTTAAAGTTGATTTATTTAATTTAATTTAATATAATTTATATTTAAATTATTTTCAATTATTATCAGACATCATTTGGACTAGAATTACATATGTGTAACGAAAATTCGCATGGAGCAAGGTCTGGATTATAGAGAGGGTGAGGAACTGTCGATGCCCATCTTGGTCAAATAGTCTTTGACAAGGATGGAGTTGTTGACTGCAACCTTGGGACAAACTTCGCGCAAATCTTCTGCATCTTCAGTTTTTCACAAATTATTGTGTATACAGTTCCCAGACTGGCATCTAATTGTGCACTTATTGTCTCAGTAGACATACGACGGTCTTTATCCATGAAATTATTTATTTGGCCGATTAACTCTGGTGTTCAGACTATCATAAGTGTAGGATGACAATTCCTGCCAGTCGGGAAATTTTAACCCAGCCACGACGCCACCTTTGGCTCTATTTGCTAAACCTTTACCTGAGGACCACCAAACTATTGCCACGAGAATGAAATGAATTAACTAATAAACGGTCAATTTGGGCGCAGACATTAGACAATCCAAAGTATTTGAACGACGGAATTCGTGAACGTTGCATAAACGCTAGTCGACTGCCTCTTAGTTTATACTTCCCAGACAGTGTCCACCATCATCCTTAAGTATTCTTAAAGGGGTTTATTAAATTAAATAATTATTATTCTTTGTATTATATATATATATATATATATATATATATATATATATATATATATATATATATATATATATATATATATATATATATATATATATATATTGATGTTTCGCAATAATTCCGACCGAGGACGAAACCTCTCATAGAAGTTCAATATCGCATCTAAGAATAAAAATGAAAAAAAAAAATGAAAAACAAGTCATCTGTATATATTTTAATAAACTAAAAATCTGTTTACCATAAGGTATGAACCGAAATCTATTCACAGATTTTGTCATTTTTCGGACACGATTATTTTTTGATTTTGCACTTAATTTATCCAAAATTTCAATCCACATCGTTTAAAACAAATGTATTTTATTTATTTATTCATTTATTATTATTATTATTATTATTATTATTATTATTATTATTATTATTATTATTATTATTGTTGCTGTTGTTTTGTTTTTGTTTTTTTGTTTGTTTGTTTGTTTTTTTTGTTTTTATTATTATGTTACATAAAACTGTTAACGATGTCCGGGTGGAGATTGTTCACGATACTTTGCAAATAAATATATGCATTTTTACTGCTTTTAACAATACCCAACGGGCACTCAATTCACTACAGCGTGTCTTATGTTAGCCATTAAAAATGTACTCAGAAATGCCGGTGACATTTTATGACTGCTGATGTGGGTGTGTAAGTCTTACGATCTACAAATCGTTTAAAGAAACATAGAAAACGACAACAGGAAAAATGGATTGAACAATAAAAAGGATATGCAATTCAGGCATCTGATTCGAGTGGTGCCTCTGGAATAGAAATGGATTTTTTTTTTACACGGTGGTCACCACTTATCAAGGCCCGGAAGCCATTCAGGGATAAGGGTTATTGCAAGTACAGTACGTTAGTGTGGAGATTTGATGAAGTGTTTACTTAAGGGGGCGGTTCATTAGGAATTTGTTAATGTTGGACTTGAAGACATCCAGGTTGTAGTCAGGTGGGAAGCAGGCATACGGAACAGAGTTCCACAGGCGTGTAGTTCTAAGAAAGAAGCTTTGTTCATGGAATCCACGTTTTGATTTAGGCACAGATAAAGAGTGGGGAGTATTTTTCACAGTGGATTCAGCTAGACGGGTGTTTTTCGTGAAAGATTGGAGAGGGGGAACCAGAGATTGGAGTTCAGATGAGCACCTGCCATGGAAATAACGATAAAACAAGGATAGGCTCGCAACGTCTCTTCTGTGAGAGAGAGGTTGCAGGGTAGAGAAAAGGGCATCCCCCACTAAGCCACGAAGTCTATTTTGTACTCTGTCAAGGCAAGATAGGCTGTTTTTAGCAGCTCCTGTCCAGATATGGCAGCAGTATTCCATCCTTGGACGTACTTGGCTTTTATATAGATAGAGAATTGCATCAATAGTGAGATATCTTCTGGAGTGGTAGAAGGATCCCACCATCTTTCCAGCGACCTTGGCAACAGACTTGATGTACGTGTTCCATTTCAGATCAGGAGTAAAGGACAACCCCAGAAGTTTGTCAAAACACGGGGCTTCTCCTAGATGAGAGCCATCCATTTCAACTGATGCCAGATGAGGATCAGATCGTTGATGATGTAAAGATAGGAGTTTGGTTTTAGATGCATTAAAGGTAACATGCCACGTCTTCGCCCACTGAACAACGCGCTCGAGATCAGAGGAGAGAGAATCAGAGAGAGCTTTGTCATTTACAGCCTTTGATGTGTTGCCGTAGATGGTCGTGCCATCAGCATAGATGTCAACGAATGATTTAAGTATGTGTTTAAGGAGACCATTGATGTAGATCAGGAAGAGAGTTGGGCCCAGGATTGACCCCTGAGTGACTCCAGCATTAATACTGCAGGCCTCTTTTTTTGTCCATCGACCACTACTCTTATGAGTCTATCGGAGAGGAATGATTTAATGATTGAGAAAACATTTCCAGTGTACCGTAGCTGGAAATCTTGTGAAGTAGGCCCTTATGACATACCTTGTCGAAGGCCTTTGATATGTCAAGAGCAATTGCCCTAGAAAGGAAGCCTTTGTCAAGAGATTCACTAATCCTGTGAGATATAACCGTTAGCACATCTGCGGTAGATCTTGCAAAACGGAAACCATATATTGTGTGTCACTAAGAAGATTATTTCTGCTGAGGTGGTTTACTATTTCTCTATTCAATATGAATTCCAGCAACTTACCCATAACACACAGGAGACTTATTGATCTATACTGAGAGGGAGATGACTTATCACCTGAATTCTTAAATACAGGGCATACTGATGAGGTTTTCCAGGGAGTCGGAAAGCACTTCTCCTTAAGGCAACGCTTAAACAGTTTCGTAAGTATGGGAGCAAGTTCTGGTTGAAGCTTTTTTAACACTATAATTAGGATGCCGTCAGGACCAGTTGCTTTACTGGAATCAACGTTCTTGATTAGCTTGGCGACCTCATGCACAGATATTTGTATGTTACCTAGCGTGTTCTGTGTTATAGGAGGAAATATGGGGAGTTGATGGCCTTCGTCGCATAGGGTAGAATTAGCTGCAAAGTTCTTTGCAAATAGTTTGGCCTTCTCTGATGCTGACGAGATGACCTCTGGTCCATTGATAATGGTTGGGATAGAACACACACTTCTGTTCAGGATCCTATTTGTTATTTGCCAAAACTGGTGGGAACCAAGCCGCTACTTTGGATTTAACAGACTGGGTATATAGCGCTCTTGCATTTTTTATTACTCTTTTACAGTGGTTGCTGGCGTTCCTGAAAGCAGCTTTAGTCTCAGTGCATCTATTACATTGGTAGCTATGGAAAAAAGTGAGTTTTGTGCGCGATAGCAGCAGCACATTCTGGGGAGAACCCTGGCTGGCTGTTGGGTTTTTGTTGGAATTTTTTAGATGGTATGAATTGGTCTATGCCTACAATTAACCATTCGGTCAGATCTGATACTATAGAGTACACATCCTTTTTGAACATGGAATGCAGAGGTAAATCAGATATGAATGTACGGAAGTTATCCCAGTCAGCCATAGAGTATCAGTATACAGTACGGTGGAGGGGTACGTCTGGGGACTTATTATATTTAATTTTTATCTTAACTGATACGACGGAGTGGTCGGAGGATCCTAGAGGAAAATGAACGGAACATGAACATAGCTCAGGGGAAGTTGAGAGAAAAAGGTCTAGGAGGCTTGCATATTGACCAGTAGTATCGGGCACACGGGTGGGTTCGCGGACAATCTGAGTGAGGTCATAAGCAATGGCAAAATCATGACAAAACCTCCCCTCATCATCTGTCTTATTTGAATGGGTTAGCCATTCCATGTTATGGATGTTGAAGTCACCACAGATGTGGATGTTAGCCGAGGGATGTGCAGACAGGATGTGGTCTATTTTATCAGATATACTCTTAAAGATAGTAACTCCGCTGTTATGGGGCCGATAGATGTTGTTTTCATGTTCCAAACTGGTTAAAGATTCCAACATTGAAGATAAAATCCAAATCTTTGAATCCAGTATCCAGAATGAAAGCAAAAGTAGAATCTTGGAGGTTCTAAATCTTTTTTTATTTTAGTTTTTTTGGGGGGAGGGGTGGGTATGTAAAGTCCCTATGTTTCTTTAAAAAATTATGTATACACTATGTCTAGTTAGCTAGACTAAACATGGCATGTATTTATCAACTCACATACAAATCTTTTTAAGTTCGCGCACATCTATACACGTACTAACAAAAACAAGGTAAACCAACACACATACGCAATTTCACGCTGTCGAATACTCTCATATGTATATTACTTACATATGACCGTTTTATTCTCTTAATGTTTCGTTTATTTCTATTCATACATAATACATTCACAACCATATGCGAGGGTCATTCCAAAAGTAAAGCAGTCTTTTATTTTTAACTCAAAAATTTGAAGAACTTTGGAGACGGGAGTGATGCCATTAAAACGAGAGATCTTTTATGCTCCAGAATTTATTTTTCTCCATTGTCACCACAATCGTCAGTGCACTTTTGTCAGGAATTCAATGACGCACCTCTGCTTCTGACGTACGGGCTTGCTTTTCTTACAATCTCACACAGTCAATATCTACAACAGAGAGATGAAACTTTCAAATCATACATTAATAAATCTGGTCATCATAACAATGCAATTGGCAATCCTACTAGTCCGTTTGGGTGGAATAATAAAAAATAGGAGTCATTACTTTTATAAACGTCCCTCGTCTATTCTTCATTTCCTTTTTTCGCTATAACTTTTATATACAATTGATATTGTGTGGCTCTTGGCAACACTCAGGGGCGTTGTCGTCGTCAAAAATGACTTTATCAAGATCAGTGACCACATCAGTAACGAATAACTCTAATCACTACATTATTTATTACTGTCATTTTATCTCAGATTAAAATTGATAGATTTTAGTTTCTACATAAAAGTCTGGATTTTTTAGATTATCTGTTTTACGGTATATCAACTCTTCTTTGGTTTTACGTTATATTGAAACACAGTGCCTATTGTACAATTAAACATGAACTTCTCGAAACTGGAACAATTCGGATTTCGAACAAACAAAAGAATTAAACAGAAAATGACCCAATCTTCTAACGAAATCTCGAGTCCTTAACCATGCCAGCGGCAACCGATGTATACCGTATAATAAAACGTAAACAGATCTCTACAGGGTTGCCAGTCATTGGGTTTTGGAAACTCAGATTTTGGTTTTTAAAATCAATTTGAGGTTTTATTATTTTAAATTTAAGTTTTTCTTATGTTTTTGAATATGTGCTAAAATTAAATATATATATGTGTGTGTGTGTGTGTGTGTGTGTGTGTGTGTGTGTGTGTGTGTTTGTACGTGCGCGCGTGTGAGTGTGTGTGTGTGTGTGTGTGTGTGTGAACAGTCCAAAATGTAAAAACCAAATTATTTCCAACGCGAATCTAATAAACTTGCAAATTGAAAAGCGAAGTTTCTTTCCCGAATCCTCCACTCTATAATAAAGACTAATGTGTATTTATTTGTATATATCTAAGTTCATAGTTGTGCAGGTCACATAAAAGTTAGTGAGTAAAAATCTGCCAGACGAAACCATTTCACTTGTTAAAGAGAAGAGAGAACGTAAATAGCAGGTGCGATAATCACCCGCTGTCTAAAATGAATTCTTGAAGAAATCCTTCACGATATTTCAATAATGAGGCGTTTTCTTTATCTTGTCCCCCTTTCTTTCTATAACGATTGATACGTTTTTTTTTTAACTTTCCTGTTTTAGATTAGGTTTTCATTACATTTTTTACCTTATCGATTGAGACGTTATTTTATATGAATATGAATTTTATTGCGAACATTAGCGATGCATTCTTTTTTATTCATTTATTATTTATTATTATTTTTTTTTACAAAGTGTGTACACTCATTACTTTAATAATATGATGAATATTGTTGGGATTAAATTTGCTTGTCTTCGGTGAAATTCAAGAAACTCGATCCATTGAGACTCGTCAACAGTCGAGTTGAGCAACGATATCTCTCAGCCTCGTTCTAGGGTGAAAGTCAAAATGATTAATCAATTTAAAATGTGGTTTCTGCTTCCAAGCAAACACTCGGGTATGCGCACAAATCGAAAGAAAGAAAGAAGAAAGAAAGGGGAGAGAGATAGAAAGGGGGGATGTTTACGTGTTGGCAGATAGAATAACTGGAACACCCTCCTTTTTCTTGCTAGGCTGGAATTTCTGTCTCTTTGGACCCGAGTCGAAAACTTAAATCCCAATGTTCATCTAAGCAAAGCGATGTTTTATATAACGCGTGGACCGCAAAACAGATGTCCATGAATCCCACAAGCATACAAGTCTAATACTAGTCTATGTTTGTTGTAATTCCACAAATGTTTGTACTGAACAATTGATTAAAAATAACTGTCATAGCCAATTTGGATTGTAGACTCTCCGTTTGTATGATGTATCAATTTTCCAAACCTCTTGCTATATTGTAGTTACATAGTCATAGAGGCATCATAAAAGGGGTAATGAACTTATTAATATTTTAGTAAAATCGATACTTTCGTTGATATCCACCGTCGTCCTCTGTGCATGTGTTACCATCTACCTCAAAAGACTGCGGCTAATTCTATTAACTGCAATTAAAAGCTTTCTTACGTTCTTTCTTAATATAAGTATACACTTAATTAAACAACACGTCTTTAAAAAAATAAAGAATATATTTCGAGATATTCGTCTCGTACCTGAAGTGTTAAAAGAGGAGTGTGTGTGTGTGTGTGTGTGTGTGTGTGTGTGTGTGTGTGTGTGTGTGTGTGTGTGTGTGTGTGTGTGTGTGTGTGTGTGTGTGTGTGAAAGAGAGGGAGGGTGAGAGAGTTATGGTTTAAGCAAATTACTTAATTATTTACCATTATTTTGCGATCTTGAAACATCTTAATTCGGTAGATTATGTTAAACTATCGGGAGTCGAACTTACTGCTCTATCTGTCATAATGTCTCGCTTCGATCACTATGTAACCCTTTGTTTGAAATGTCTCCTGTTTACCAAAAATATGTACCCATTAATAGCTATGGGAATATGTGCCTCCGATAATATTTAACAATGTTACGCCGTGTGTCCAGAGTAATCTTTGTCGTACAGCAAATATCATTATATAAATTTGTTTATAGTACCAATAAAATCTATCTATGTATTTATAAAAGTGAAATTATCTGTGTATGTGCCTGTGTGTGTACATTTCTCTACCAAACTACTCTGTCAATTTTCAGTCTATAAGACTAGAGATTTGACATAAGGGGTATTGAGATTTTAGAAAAACTTTTGAATCCGTTTTCGGCCAGAAATTTGGCTGTCAATGGGGTCAAAGTACAACGAGTTGACCTTTTAAAACCAAACTCCTCCGCCAATTTTGGGTGTAGACACTTGAAATTTTACATGTAGATTACTTGGGCGTGGATCAAAGTTTTTAATTCGATTTGAGCCCAAAACAGTAGATGCTAAGGGGTCAAAATTGGAGTAAAAGTTAAAAACAAATTGACCTCTACAGTCCCTACCAAATTACTCAGCCAGTTTTTAGTCTAAACATTTGACATTTTACATAAAGGGTATTCAAACATGCAGCAAGCTTTTTAATCAGTTTTTGTGCTAAAATTTGACTGCCAGGAGGTCAAAGTTGAAAAAGTTGACCTTTGCAGACTCTATCAAATTCCTCCGTCAATTTTGGGTCTAAACACTTGAAATTTTAGATGTAGGTTACCTGGACAGGAGTCAAGCTTTTTAATATATATATTCATTCGCACATAAAGTTATGAACAGTACATAGGACCCGAGAAAACCGGGCTGAACTGCTAGTGAGTATATAAAGAGATCATTATCATTATCGAAACATCATACATACGCGCGCTCACACATACACACACACATATATATATATGTATGTGTGTGTGTATGTATGTGTGTGCATATTAGATTTTTCACCCTTTTTAAAAACGGATGAACCATTTTTTAAAAAGTTAAAGCCCCATTGACTTAGAATGATAGACTTATACAAAATCGATGGTCGAATATGGTTAAATTTGGGTTTTGCCTGTATTAAATACTAATCCTTACGAAGCCTTATCAATTCCTAACAGTGCATCAAATGGATGCCACAGTACTTAGCTCGCTGCACCTTATCATAATAAATGTTCATACAAAACTTCAGCCATATTGGCCCAGTAGTTTCTGGGAAACTTCGAGAGTAAATGTGCGATTGTGATGATTAATCCCTATTAATATCTAACAATGCATCGAACGGATACTAAACAACTTAGTTCGCTGCACCTTATCACAACAAAGCTTATACAAAATTTCTACAAAATCGGCCAAGTAGTTTCCAAAAACAAACGAATGGACAGACATTCAGACAAAAATATATATATAATATAAATATTAGAAAAATAGTTGCCTTAGGAAATGTAAATGCACCTAAAATATTATTTTTTGAAAATACAATCAATAGATCAAATCGACATAGAATGTTTACGTTATTTAATAAAATAGACAAAAATTTAATTATTAAAAACACGTTTGGCAAAAAATATTTATGGACATAAAGTAAAATATTTTTCCAAAAAAACTTGTCATTTACATTAAATTATATATTTGTTTCTTATGAGGTGTTTTATTTTCATTTTTGTGAGAATGATGGATACCGATGTTGTCTGAAGTATATTTATATAACGTCGTTGTTTTTGTCCTGAATCAACTTGCAAGACACAGATCTTTCTGGCTGAAGGTTATTCTCCTGAGAAACCTACACACGCGCGCACACACACACACATACATTATATACAGTCCTGATCAAAACCATAAGACCACTTAAGAAAGTAAGCGTTTACGCATATTATCGAATTTTTAATCTAATAATTATTAGATCAGGGTTAAGGTTTCGAATGAAGCAGATTTCATTTTTTTTTTCCATCATATTTTCCTTTTTAGCAATGGTTTCAACCATCTGTTTGATTAAAAATTCGATAATATGCGTAAACGCTTACTTTCTTAAGTGGTCTTATGATTTTGACTAGGACTATATATATATATATATATATATATATATATATATATATATATATATATATATATATAAATTCTTGGCTAAGAAAGGGAAAAGCATTAGCCACTCTTGCTAAACTGTTCTATGACTCGCTCTTCCCAACCTCATTGGGGTTTTAGACGGGCGATCGTTTCACATATCTTCTCACTTTCAAGTCTAGGCCGGAACTAGAGAACATAAAGTTTTCTAGTGGAGCTGACGTCGACCTCAACTTTCTTATTCGGTAAGGTCACACTTTTGACCTAACATCTGTCAACCATCCAAATAGTTATTCGTTTTTGACCAATCCGCTTTTTTCATAGACACTCGTTGTATAATATAACAAAAGAGAAACAAAAGTGAAAGTAAAATATGAGTATAGTTCTCGGAGTAGTATGTAGTTTATAAACATAATACGGAATATATTTATGTAACAATTGTTGCATGATAATCCTTTTCCCATTTGTGAAATTGGATTTTTGTTAGGTTTAATTGAATGACTTACTGGGTATTATATTGAATAAAACTATTTAAAATAATAGTATACTCTCAAGGGATTAATTTGAAATATTCGTCAAATGTCAAAAACGGGCGATACATATATATACATATATATATATATATATATATATATATATATACATATATATATATATATATATATATATATATATATATATATATATATATATGAGGGGGCCTTCCATAAGTTTCCAAACTTTTTCGCATGGGCACTTTTATTGATAGTACACGCATAGGATTCTAGTCCCCTTCGAAGTAATCTCCTCCGGCTACAGTGCACTTGTACCGTTCCAACAACTTCTGGGAGGTCTCATGGAAGTCCTCTTGTGTGAGTGTGTCAATGACCCTAGTCCCTGCCGCTTTCATTTCCTCATTTGTCTTATAACGACAGCCTCTAAGGTTTTCCTTGAGCTTAGGGAATAACCAAAAGTAACAGGGAGCAAGGTCTAGACTATATTGAGGGTGATGTCCATCTTCGTCATATAGTCTGTAATAATGATGGAGTTTCCTGGTGGAAATGTCAGTGACCTGATTTGAAGAGTGCTGGCCTCTTTTAATAGAATATCTTCCTGAACTCCCTTAAAACCTCAACATAGTAATTCTTGTTAGCTGTCTGTCCAGTTGGAACCTATTGCATGTAGATCATGCCCGTGCTCTCACAAGAGATTATTATTATAAGCTTCATGGTGAATTTGCTCCGTCTTGGGTCTGGGAAAGCCAGCCTGCTTCCACTGTGAACTCTGACTCTTGGACTCTGGGTCAAAGCAGTAGATCCACTTTCATCACAGATCACCAGAACATCAAGAACTGCGGGATCTGAATTGATCAGCTCGATCATCTCTCTGCTGTCATGACATTTTTCTTTCTGATCTTCTCTGGGCACCCTTGAGACAAACTTCGTGCAAATTTTCCGCATCTTCAGTTCATCGTGAATAATTGTGTGTACAGTTCCCATCCTAACATAAAACTGGGCACTTATTGTCTCTATAGACACACGATGGTCCTTATCCATGAAATTGTACCATCCTTAAATCTTCGTATTAAATTTAATATTCTCTTATAACAGTTAGATTTCACTTTCAACATATTCCTTAATTTTTTTTTTAATTAAACATGTTCTTTTAATTAGGCCTTAGGCGTGATATTAAGAATTTATTTCTGTGTAGACAGCTTTGTATAATATCAAAATTTTTATTTAAAATTTCCTGTTTAGAATTCACTGTGTCGTATGACTCAAGTAGACATAGATTACATCTTTTTGATTTACTTTCTAGCTTTATCTACTATTGACCATTTTAATTCAAATTCTATTTTATTCTTACGTAGTTGCCGAACCCAATCACCTAATGCAGTCGTGTTTCTCTTATGTTTAACATTTATTTTTGTTCTATCATTATTTCTATCCTTATCCTCATTCCGATTTGGTTCCTTTTATGGTCCAATGTTAAATGATGCAATATGGTTTCCGTATTGTCCTTAAAATTTCTTTATGACGAGTAAAATATTTGTTTGGGTTGATGAATAAAGCGAGCAGACATATATAGGCAAGTTGAGATGCGAAATGTTGATTTCAACTGACCGACAGGTTTTTACTTCTTTCTGCGCATGCTCACATGACTTAATTTTTCCAAGTATGTTAATATTTAGACTTTATTGTATTTCTCTCGATAACAACATCTCTAGAGAATGCGGCTGAAATGTTAATTGTTTTGGTTTCGAGTCTAGCTGATGACGCCAAGTTGTTGTTTTTTTTTTTGTTTTTTTTTTAACTTTTTCCATCATGTCTTTCTAGTAAATGCAAATATCTGTATTTTACGTCAAGCGGAATCAAAATACTTCTTTAAAGGCTTGGAAAATAAAACTTTTTTTTGTCATTTCTTACAGATTTTTACTGTCTTTTAAGACGATAAATATTTTTGGACAATTATTTGTTTTTTGCTGGAAATCTCTCACGACCGGACATTTCTTAAGTAAATCTTCCACAAAGGCAAAGTCTTAGGGGACAAATTCTAAGTACAGTTTTCATAGAAAAACTTATTTAGGCTAATGCCAGCTCACCTTGTTGCTTTTCTTCTTTCTTCTTTTTTTCTAAGTAATACGTAAATATTACTCGAGATTCTGAAATTGGAAATATTTATAGTCTAGCCTAACTTTAATAATGTTATTTTTCTTTGAATTAAATTATGACTCCTGTTCCCATTAGATAATTTTCTTTTCTCTAAATAGCTTTTCTTTTACTTTAAATAACTTCTCTCTTTTTCTATAAATAGTTTTTTCTTTTTCTTTTTTTTTTGTAAAGAAATAAGACGAAGACATCCTAGATATATTTTCTTTTATTCATTCATCGATTAGATAAACAAATATCAATTTCAAACCAAAATTCTAAAGTTTTCGAATTGTTTTTTTTTATGTTCATTACACATTTACTAAATTCAAATATATTTTTTTTTAATTATGATAAAGGTTTATTTTAATACAAAATATAAATTTTCGTAACTAATAAAATAAAAATAATCATTAAATTTGGAGAAAACAAATACTAATTTCAATGACACTTTTTAAATAATTGGTCTCTGATTAAAATGTAAAATTTTCGGTATTTTTACATTAACTACAACTCACCGTTCACATTCGGAATGTCGACTTATATAGGTTTGTGATATGCTGACAACGAATATCACAGTTAAATTTGGGGATGATAAGTAGTTTACCAGATTTAAAAACATTTATTATCCAACGTAAAAGCTAATGTAATCCTTGGCAGCCATTTTTTTCACTCGCATATCAGGCAATAGAATTTCCTATAGAATTCACAAACCGATTAGCAATAACATTTTTGAAAACTAATGTTCTGGAAGCCATTATAATAGCTGGAAATTGTAAAGGTGAAACTGTGTTAATTCTTTAGATTCCTCTTATTCTTTTTGACATGCTATTTAAGTTCAAGCGTTTACATTTCCCAATAAAATTAGTGTTGCCATGTCTATAAATAAAACTCAAGGACAAAGCCTCAAAGTTGTTGGACTTAAACTTCAAACACATTGCTTTTCTCATGGCCAGTTCTATGTTGGTTGCTCACGCATTAAAAGTCCTGAAAAAATCTACATTCACACACGTGTTAGAGGTCACACCCAAAATGTTGTTTATGTAGAGGTTCTTCAAAATTAATGCTACAGGTATATTTACCAGTGGTCAGATATGCACTGCTTAAACTAAATTTTAATAATTCCATTAACAGAATAGATTACTGGGGTTTGTTTTACTATGCACATAGATTCGAAAAAATTGTCAAAAAACAAATATATAACAAATAAATGTAATCAAAGGCAAGATAAGTTACTTTTCTAACTAACTGGATAAGTTTTTAGCATTTTTATTTAATGTAAAAATGTTCCTTTGATTCGAAAATCATAGTGTTTATCGATATATTTGAAAAAGACAAATGGCGGCGAGCTCGTTGTTGAATACGTTAAGTTTGGGAAAATGAGTTCAAACTAACAAATTAGGGAAAATGCTGTTATAAACTCACCCAATATTTGTTACAGTGACATAGGCTGATATATATTGAGTGATTTTCTAACAGTATTTTGTATAGTCTTTTAGTTTGAACTCATTTTCCCGAACTTCACGTATTCAACAGAGACCTCGCTGCCATCTTTTTCAAATATATCGATAAACATTGTATGTTTTCCAACCGAATAAACATTTTACATTAAATAAAAACACTAAAAACTAATCCAGCTAGGTAGAAAAGTAACTAATCTTACCTTTGATAACATTTATTTGTTATATATTTATTTTTGACAACTTTTTCGAATCTATGTGTATAGTAAAACAACCCCGATTACTGATGTCATTTTTATATATATTGCACATGAAATAGTTAAAGCAAAAGGAAATTTAACAATTTTCAGATGTACACTATGATATAAGTTCAATTCTTACATTGTATTTTGAAAGAATAAGGGCTAAATTGAAAAAGATTAAACTAGAAAAGAGGATTAGGGCTACTGACGAGACCTCTATAAAATAATACACACTTACTGCTTCTATCTTATGTGGAAAAAGAAGCCAGTATTAATTAATGTTTAATCAATGAGATAATTCTGTATGAGCACGGAATATTCAATTATATCAAATACAACCTGGCAACGCCGGGTACTTCAGCTAGTATATATATATATATATATATATATATATATATATATATATATATATATATATATATATATATATAGCTGTTTAAGGGAACGCAACTTATACATTGTTTTAAACAAAATGGCCGGCAAAACCCGAGTCTAATGATCTGACGAACTCCTTCTGTCGATAGAGAGACGGTCTGCGTAGGAGAATAGAGCCTGACTCCAAAATCCGCAAGTGCTTTTGAGAGTCAGCCCGATGCTAAATCCTAACGAACAAACTTAATTCTCTCCATACAACCTTATTATTTACTATGGAGAACGAGAATGATGGTTGCTTGCCTTTCTTGGACGTATTAGTTGAACGCAGTAAGAGTTCTTTTCTTACAACAGTCTATATATAAGCCGACATTTACTGGCCTATATATGAACTGGCGTTCATTTGTGCCTACTTCCAGAAAAATTGGACTTATCCAGACGTTAGAGTATAAATCCCTTAGAATTTGTTCTTCTGGTAAATTAGAACGTGAATTGAAGACCGTCAAAATATTTTCATTCAAAACGGTTATCCGGAGAATTTAATTGATTATATTATTAAAAAAACAAGTTAAAGAATATAATTCTCCTGCGTTCTTTGGCCCGTCTAGGTGCCCTGTCTACTTAAATACTTGTTTATGTAGACGAATCATTAAATCTGTGTCAAATTGCTACCCGTCCGTTGCCCTACGTTTGATCTTTGGTGTAAAGTCTGCATTTCCCCTAGTTGTTAAGGATGGTTTACCTTATATCACAAAAAGTAATGTAGTTTATGAATTTAATTGTCAGTGTGTCACTGACTATGTAGGTCGAACCTCCTTAAATTTGCAGACTCGAATCAACCAACATGTTCCAGTAAAAATAAGATTGGGCAAGACTTGTCGCTCTTCTTCCCTTTCTTCCACCTTGGCCAACACCTCCATGAAAATCCAGCGTGTGCCAATGCGTATGAGTGTTTTAGTGTTTTAGGATTTTGCATCGGTCTGACTCTCAAAATCACTTGCGGAATTTGGAGTCAGTCTGTATTCTCCTACGACAGGGAGTTCGTCAGATCATTAGACTTATTTGGGAATATATTTCAACTCTCCCCTTGCCCCATTTGTACATATATTTTATATAATTGTATATATTTTATTCGTATTCTCACCCGTTTTCACCCTCTTTTTCGGTAAAATTTACACGCATGCCCCATAAGTCTGTTCTTGCGAGTTATTTTATTTAACGATTAACTCCTGAAGATTCTGTTAATGAAAGGAGCCCCTCGTGTTTTGCCGGCCATTTTGTTTAAAGCAATATATATATATATATATATATATATATATATATATATATATATATATATATATATATATATATATATAGTGTGTGTGTGTGTGTGTATACATTATATACATACAATTTTTGCTTGTAGCGAATATATATATATATATATATATATATATATATATATATATATATATATATATATATATATAATGATCCCCGTTTTCTATTTACAAAATTTTAGTTAAGGTTTTCTCTTTTTATCCTTATGTAGTTAAATTCTGTTTTAAAATTGAATACTTTTGCAAAATCAGTTTATGCAAGTGCTAAGTCTATTTGTATTTAACAACTTATGTTAATGCCCTTTTCCCCTTATATAAATGAATTGTCATTATAAACTTTTTAGAATTATGTAAGTGCTAAGTCTGCGATAGGTTTAAGTTAAATCTTTTTCCCCCTTCTGGGAATTTAAACTGCATTCTTTATTTTTATTTTTGCTTTTTTTTTATTCAAAGCTTTTTTAGACTATATATATATATATATATATATATATATATATATATATATATATATGTATATGTATATATATATATACATATACATATACATATACATATGCATATATATATATATACATATATATATACATATATATATACATATATATACATATATATATATATATATATATATATATATATATATTCTAAAGAAGCTTTGAATAAAAAAAGCAAAAATAAAAATAAAGAATGCAGTTTATATATATATATATATATATATATCTATATATATATATATATATATATATATATATATATATATATATAACTTCGTTACAAATAAAAAATGTATAAAAAAGAGAACGTAAACATGATGTTTGTGTGTAGACTTTTTCCTAAAAGATATTTTCCATGTAATCTATTTCTGTCTCCTCTTTCTCTCCCCCTCATTCTCTCCCTCTTTCTTTCTCTTTCCTTCAAATTTTTTCATAACCCAAGAATTCTTTTTTCAAAACCTCGTTTTGACATTTAAATAAGTCGGTCTCATGGGGTTCTGTGGGCTAATTATAGAGGAGTATCAAGGAAAATTGACTTCGTGCGACAATTCACGTAGTTCTCGTGCGCCTCAACCCGATTATTCATTCGTCCATCACAGCTGAGATTAATTAGAGTTCTTTTCCTCGTTTATTCATCCACTTCCATTAGTCTAAAAATCTCATCCATGAACGCTGTATGTGTTCTCTAGTATATTTTGCTGAATGAACCGAAATTCATCCCCAAGCACTCGGCTGTAAATCCTTAATCACCACTTTTTCCACTTGCTGAAACAATTCCCACCAACAAGTATAAATTGAAAGAGTTGAAAAATACTTTTCGCCAAACTCTGTGTTTTTTTTTGTTTGTTTTTTGTTTTTTCGTCTTTTGTTTTCGATTTCGTCAAAAATCAATTCTTCTAATATTATTCCCTTTAGTATTTCTTTTCTTTTTCTCCAATCTCTCGGTGTTACATAGCATTACTAGCCAAGCGCAAGTAGATTCCATGCGTTGATTCAACACTCGTGTAATTAAAACGATTATGATGATGGTCCTCTTTCATCGTTCAGTTCTTCTTTGTTCTTCCAGCCAGCCATTTTAAATTAAGATCGCACGCCTGTCAACCGGGAATACAATCTTATCAAAGACGCAACGACACTTTTTTTATGGTTCACAGATTTATTCATATTTACGAAAAACCGAAGAAGTTTTTGTTAAAGTAACCCAACTTTATCTCGATTAGGTTTGGAAAATGGCATACCCTTCGACTGCTGGAACACGTTTGCTTCGGACAAGATCTAGCATAATAGAGAGAAAAGGAGCGGTCTTACTTTTCTCCGGCTCTGATGTTTCTTCCCATGATTCAAATGCCAACAGTGGCTGGGGTGAAAGAATAGTTCACCTTCCTCTGATTGTCGTAATCGTCGCGAAAATTAGAAATTTCACAGTCGGTCGGAGTAAAAGAAAGGTTGAGCGACATCTCAATTATTCAACATATTTTTCCCTTATTTTTAAATAATCACAATATAAAATTAACAATTATTTTTAATGACAAATTCACAATCAAAATTTAGCCAGTACAAAAAACAAAACCAATCTCACTAATGAGATAAAACCCTAAGCCACAATCGTTCAGTATTTTGGCGAAGATAACTTTTCTGCGTCCTGAACATGAGTTTAGAGATTGAAGATCTTTTTTACTAACTCTTACGTCTGTCCTCGTCTCCGCCAATAACTCGTACCAACATCTGTAACGCCCTTATTTTTTCTCGGCCGGTACGCGCAATGCGTTGGCCTCACTATAATGTCTTGTAATATAAATATGCTTGACGATTTGCCATTGCATTTTAACTGAAATAGCTGCCATGTAGCCCCTGACGGTTGATAGTAGTAATAAGGATAAAATACGTCGTAATTCCATATAGTTTAATCCACACTATAGGAAACACATCCAATATAATGTTCCGAAGGTGTTCTACCGAATTATTATAAAATTTATCTAGAGGTAGTAAATTAGTGAATTTCATTAATATAAACACTATAAAAATTGTCTTACTCAACATCAGTAAATGTCAATTATTAGAACTTCTAATAATACTAAAATAAATAGAAAAATAAACGTTGAAGTATCAAATAAATCCAAATGCCACAGTTTGATGAATATAAACATTAGCTTAATTCGTAAAGGATCTGCATGTAAAAACATTAAAGAACGTAAACACTTACATCATTTTACTTTTTACATGCAGATTCTTTGATGGGTAATGACTAGGGCAACAGCATATTGTTTTTATTGTTTTGACTCTTGAGTATATATCCGACACAGTTAGACACAGTTAATCAAACGATAACCACATCACTCTATATAAAAGTATATATCAACAGATACACACTCGAGAGTCAAAACAATGAAAATAATATGCTGTTATCATATCTCTAGTAATTAACATTGAAAATCCAATATATATATGTATGTGTGTGTGTGTGTGTGTGTGTGTGTGTGTGTGTGTGTGTGTGTGTGTGTGTGTGTGAGAGAAAGAGAGAGAGGGGCGTTCCAAAAGTAATGCCTCTTACTTTTTATTCCACTCGAATAGATCAAAGGTGATTGCAAATTGCATGGTTATGATGACTGATCTCCTGCATTTATTGCCTAAAAGTTCCATGTTTCTGTTGTAGATATCGACGGTGTGAGACTTTAAGAAAGCAACCTCTGTCATGAACGTGCGTCAAAAGCAGAGATGCGTTCTTGAATTTCTGGCAAAAGTGCATTGAGAATGGTAATGACTATGTAGAAAAATAAATTCTGGTGCACAAAAGGTCGCTCGTTTCTTCAGCTTTTTAGTAAAAAAAGTAGGAGGATTCATTTCGGAATGAATATATATATATATATATATATATATATATATATATATATATATATATATATATATATATATATATTAATGTTGAGACGATTAATCGGAATCAGAATCGAGAATCGGAAAAATTGAAACTTTTAGGAGTATCGGAATTGGTATCGGAATCGGAAAAATGTGTGCCTATTTTCCGATGCCAAAACCGATTCTTTTAATTATCTTTTTATTTTATGTTGTTTCGAGCAAAATCTTCCACTGCTGATAGTAATGATAAAATAATAACT
>NC_136489.1:102813852-102963852 GCF_053919585.1 Euprymna scolopes | reverse complement strand
ATACGACCATACGTGACTTCTACGGAACATGCGGCATACATTTGGTGCTCCAACGACATAGAATACTGCTATCAGTGACTTTCCGCACACATTTTTGCCACAAGATCTAAGGCAAGACGCTGAGTTGCTCCATTGTACATTTTGTACATATTTGATGCCCTAAGCCATAGGATACGACCATCACTGACTTCCACGGTACATCCGACACACATTTGTTGCATCAAGACTTAAGATACAACGATCAGTGACTTCCATGGCGCAGCCGGCGCATATCTGGTGCCCCAAGACAGGATACAATTATACGTGACTTCACCGACACATTCGATACACATTTAGTGCCCCGTGATCTAGAATATTACTTTCAGCAACTTCCATGACAAATTCATCACGCATTTGGTGCTTTCAAGACCTAGGATACGACCATCAATGGCTTTTACGGTAACTCCGCCACAATTTGATTCCTCGAAATCTAGGACACGAGTCATAATTATCTTCAAGACATGTCAGGTACACATTTGCAGCCTCCTGACAAAGATTACGAGTGTGCGTGACCTATTGTCACATTTAGGCTAGTGAATTTCTCTCCCATTTGAGAGTTCTTGATAAGATGCACAGAATTAGCTTTAATTTGATTGACTCCTCTCTTTCTTTTAACTCTGCACCATATTTCTCAAAGACGTGATGTTGCTAATATCAGGGTTTTTTCTATAAATACTATTATGGCATGTGTTGTTCAAAATTGTATAATCTATTCCCTGCTTCCTTTGTTCCAGCTTGTTTGACTTGTTGATTTAGTGGTCTCCATTAATTCGCTGTTTTGATACGCTATTGTGATACAGCTTCCTATTCTGGTAGTTTCTCTTTCCCAGAACTGCAGGCTTATGAAACTCTCTCATGAGTACTGTTTTCCTCCTACATATAGCATTGTTTTTTGTTTGTTTGTTTGTTTGTTTGTTTTTTAGACTAAGGCCAATAGTGATTTCCTATTTTTGCGATAATCATATTTCGTTCTTGTAAACTTTTTACATCAAGTGGCCTCATGCCTTGTCTGGTGTTATTTCCATAAAAATGAGTAGTCCAGTAATGAAGCTTATTTCTCTATACCACGCTACGCCAACAAGAAAATTACGTTCTGGGATTTCAAGCGACAAATGAAATCCTTTAGAAGCCACTGCACAATGTTATCATATTCTCTCATTGGATTTTCGGTTCTGAGCCTGAAACGTCATCAATCACTAGATGCAGAAACAAGCGACGAAAGGACGACGGATCCTGATGTTGATTACTGGATTTTGTTTTTCCTTTGTTCTTTTCGTCTTTAAAATATTCAGTTTTTTAGTTTCCCCCTTTCAGATTAAAGGTTATTTGTTCTGGTTTTGATATTTACTGAGATTTGAACAGGTGGTGCGGGTTTTTATCCCAGACGAATGCCATGTTCCACTGACCCTTTAGTGTTTCTACGTAGCTTTTATTTGATGTTCGACGTATGCTTTTCCACACACGTCGAAAATATACTATGAATGTTGATGCTAACTGAAATGGGAAAAGCATAAAGCTGACAGGGTATCCAATTAAAGATGGGCGGTGTTGAACATCGATGTTGACCTGACTACTTTTACAATGCCACTGCTACATCATTTTTTTTTTTGTTTTTTTTTTTTGTTTTTTTGTTGTTTTTTCATTTATTTTTTTAGTTTGTTGACAAAAACTAAAAAATAATAGTTTTTTTTTTCTTTGTGTATTTCAATAAGGGAGGACTCATATCGACCTAAATGTTTCCGGGTGCGATTCACGTAACAAACCGAAACTTACTAAACCATCGCCGACATTAAATGAAAGAAATATGCCGAATAATTCCCCCCCCCCTGATTTTAGGGTCAATTACCCCTGCCCCTTAGTCTAAAGCATGGGTCTACTAATTTTCTTCAAATCAATAAAAGAAACGAATTTATTTATTTTACTTTATTTTTAAGAACATTTTCAACTTTATATTGTTGGGCGGGAAGGCTATTATATATTTTTTAATCTAATCCTAACGTTAATCATATCCTAACACTAACTCTTTTGCATTCGTATACTTTAGTATCGTCTAGATTTAGACATTTGTTTTGCGGATTTCAAATCGTAAAATACTTTGTTCATTTCCGGTTTACACCGTAGATAGTAATCGGGAACATCCGGGTCTTAAAGAAGCACTCTGATTTCGTACCAAACAAGAGAGATTATTTTTCTAATGAATTTCTAATGGAGTTGTTTGAATGACGGCGGTTATTGAATCATTCTTTGATCATATCAGACAGAATCCTTCAAAGGAAACTAAACAGCACTCCCTTACCTGTATATTTACATTTACCCGGTATGTGTGAAGGTCTGAAGAATTTTAGTCTGAGACGACAGAATCGAAAGAAAGGATAAAAGATATAAGCAAACAAAAACGCTCACTAAAAAAGCAAGACATCGTTCTCTTATTTCTAACAGGGTCGCACAGAAACGTCATATGCAAATAAGTTAAAAAACGACATACAAAAAAAATCATTTATATCATAAATTTTTAAAGAATGTTTGGTTGGTTTATGATTAAGCAAGTTGTATAGAGTAGAGTAAAACCTCCGCAAAATAGGTACACTCTTTTGTCCGCACTTTATTATTCTAGATGGCCTTTTGACAAAATGTCTGTTCAGTAGGCGTGTCGACTTTGGTGGCCGACGACGGAGGCTGGGGATTGTCAAAAAAAGACTGTGTTGCTGCTCTTTTCACTTGAATTCACCCGCAAAACGCCTTTCACGTCAACCGGCTTGTCAATAAGCTGGCCTAGTTTTCATGGTGTTCACTTCGCCCGAAAGTTTTAATAGACATTAAAAGGCGAATTTGGATTCATAACATGAAAAATGGAAGTTTTTCTTACTTAGAATTTTCTCGTTAGATCAATAAACAAAAAAAATGCATTCTTATTCATCCTCGCCTCCTGAAAAAAAAAAAAAAAAAAAAAAAAAAAAGCACGTTGCTGTCCACACAAACCTATTTTTAGTGTACGTTATCTAATATATAAAAGGCTATATGTCTGCCTTTCACCCTGTTTATCTCCATATTTTCAAACTCTATCTCTCCTGAAACTAAAAGTTGCAGAGCGGCGCTAGGGGTCTAAAATGATTGCATTTTTTTATGGATCGTTCTTTTATGGGTCTTTTGTCGGTTAAAATAGATTTTAAGGAGTCAAAATTGAATCAAAATTTTAAAAACATCGTTACACATTTTCTAAATTCATCTTAGTTTATTTTTAATTTTTAATCAGTTCATATACGTGTCACGTTGGCATAGTGGTAACGTTACCAGCTTTGAATTTGACAGTTTTGGTTTCGGTTTCGATGGCACCCAAATACTTTTTTTTTTCACTTTTTAAATCACGACGTTTATAATAATATATACGAAAGCTAAACAAATTAAAATATCATATTTAAACGTATTTTACGACCGGGCAAAGCCGGGCGCCACCCTCCTGCTAGTACTTACCTAAAATAAAAGTTGTAATGAGAATTATATTTAGTTTCACTCAATGTTAAGAACACCAAAAAGAATAGGGTGTAAATTGTGTCGACCTCTCTTTAATTAATATGCCGAATAATTACTTTTCTTTCCTTTTCTTCTTGAGAGAATCTCTCTCTCTCTCTCTCTCTCTCTCTCTCTCTCTCCCTCACTTTCTCTCTCTCTTTCTCTGTGTGTGTGTCTCCCTCTCTCTCTGTCTCTCATTCAAACACTACCGTGTTTGAATATATGGTTAAGTGTTAGTTTTACTCATTTAGAACTGCTTTAAAGCTTCGCCGCTCACTTATTTTGCGATCAAATTTCCAACAATTTTTAGAGTTCATAGGTCATCTTCCTAGCTATATTTTGAAAAAAAAAAATGTCAATTTTTGTTCAGTAAAATAACAGTTATAATCAAATTACTGGTGTTAAAAAGTCCTCAGATTTAGTAAGGAACGTAAGAGAGAGTTTTTTTTTTTCTGATTAGCTGTTGGTTACCAAAGAAAACTTTTTCAACATTGGCATTTTAGAGACGATTTCTTTCTGATAACCATAGCAACTTTTCGTCATCAACACTTTCATAAATCATAGCGGGAATATCGCTCGCATGCCATCTTATTTGGGTTATATAAAGAGAGTTTACAAAAGCGATGTTCTTCGCCATTCTAGGGCTGATAATATTTCGCTTATGACGTCGCCCGTTAATTCTGTTTCTTTTTCCCCCCCTTATTTTTATTTATTTACGTAATTACGTTTTTTATTTGATTTTTATTTCATCAATTTAAGAAGTTGGTAATTTTTATGGATTATTAGCAATGCGTATGATATTTAACAAAAAAAAAATTATTTCAAGGCAAAGCCTGGAAAAATCATGGATTACATAGAAAATTGCGAGCATGAAAACTAATATGGTTAGATTAAGCTTAGAAAAGTAAAAAAAAAAGCTTGTTCTTAAAACTGGAAATAGAAAAAAAGATATTCTAGTAAAAAATATAATAAATTTATAACTTAAAATATTGAAGCATTAAGAATTTATATAAAATGCTAAATTGATTGTTTTTAATTCTTAATGCTGCAAGTTATAAATTTATTACATTGTTTACTAGAATACCTCGTCTTTTTCTTTTCCAGTTTTAACAACCAGTTCTTTTTTAAGCTTTATCTTAACCATATTACTTTTCATGCACGCATTTTTCTATGTAATATATAAATATATATATGTATATATGCGTGCGTATATATATATATATATATATATATATATATATATATATATATATATATATATATATATACTAGCAGGCTGTTCGGCATTATATTAAATATAATTTTGATTAATGCAGATTTCGTATTTAGTATGTATATTAGACCCAATATATAGTAATGATTGAAAAAGTTTTTTTTTAAAATGACTCGTTCGCCACTACCGTTAATCGAATCCAAAACGTTTAGCTTACGATTTACTTTTTCCTTTTATGCCTCAACTGTGAAGATATGTTTGCTGCAAGGCTAAAAATTAAAGCATGAACCAATAACTATTGCGTTACGCATGTATATTCATTATGCCGTCGTTCGACCTTCGTCTGGTAAATTCCATTTCTTTAATTTTCACACTTTTGCACCGATTTTCCCCGGTTTAAACCGAAATATAAAGTTTCGCTTGGTTTCGAATGCCCTATATATAAAGTTTTATGTCTCTAGACCAAAAAGTGATAGAGAAGTTTGATAGGTAATTTTTTAAACACACACACATATATATATGTATGCGTATATATATATATATATATATATATATATATATATATACGCATACATAAATATATATAGAAAGAGGTTTGTGTTTACTATAACCTCTTTACGCAAATATTACGCGAGTATAAATCATGTAAAATATCTGCATGAATATAATTTATTTCTTTACACAGTGGTCACCACTTATCAAGGCCCGGAAGCCACTAAGGGATAAGAGTTATTGCAAGTACATTACGTTAGTGTGGAGATTTGAAGAAGTGTTTACTTAAGGGAGCGGTTCATTAGGAATTTGTTAATGTTGGACTTGAACACATCCAAGTTGTAGTCAGGTGGGAAGCAAGCAGACGGAACAGAGTTCCACAGGCGTGCAGTTCTAAGACAGAAGCTTTATTCATGAAATCCGCGTTTTGATTTAGGCACAGATAAAGAGTGGGGAAAATTTTCCACAGTGGATTCGGCTACACAGGTGTTTTTCGTGAAAGATTGGCGAGGGGGGATCAGAGATTGGAGTTCAGACGAGCACCTGCCATGGAAATAACGATAAAACAAGGATAGGCTCGCAACGTCTCTTCTGTGGGAGAGAGGTTGCAGGGTAGAGAAAAGGGCATCCTCCACTAAGCCACGAAGTCTATTTTGTACTCTGTCAAGGCAGAATAGGCTGTTTTTAGCAGCTCCTGCCCAGGTATGGCAGCAGTATTCCATCCTTGGACGTACTTGGCTTTTATATAGATAGAGAATTGCATCAGTAGTGAGATATCTTCTGGAGCGGTAGAAGGATTCCACCATCTTTCCAGCGACCTCGGCAACAGACTTGATTTACGTGTTCCATTTCAGATCAGGAGTAAAGGTCAAACCCAGAAGCTTGTCAAAACACGGGGCCTCTCCCAGACGAGAGCCATCCATCCCAACTGATGCCAGATGGGGATCAGAGCGTTGATGATGTAAGGATAGGAGTTTGGTTTTAGATGCATTAAAGGTAAACAGCCACGTCTTCCCCCACTGAACCACGCGCTCGAGATCAGAGGCATTTATTATTACTCTTTTACAGTGGTTGCTGGCAGTCCTGAAAGCAGCTTTAGTCTCAGTGCATATATTACGTTGGTAGCCATGGAAAAAGTGATTTCTGTGCGCGATAGCAGCAGCACATTCTGGGGAGAACCATGGCTGGCTATTAGGTTTTTGTTGGAATTTTTAGATGGTATGAATTGGTCTATGCCTACAATTAACCATTCGGTCAGATCTGATACTATAGAGGACACTTCCTTTTTAAACATGGAGTGCAGAGGTAAATCAGATATGAATGTACGGAAGCTATCCTAGTCAGCCATAGAGTACCGGTATACAGTACGGTGGAGGGGTACGTATGGGGACTTATTACATTTCGTTTTTATCTTAACTGATACAACGGCGTGGTCGGAGGATCCTAGAGGAGAATGAACGGAACATGAACATAGCTCAGGGGAAGTTGAGAGAAAAAGGTCTAGGAGGCTTGCATATTGACCGGGTGTATCGGGCACACGGGTGGGTTCGCGAACAATCTGAGTGAGGTCATAAGCAATGGCAAAATCATGACAAAACCTCCCCTCATCGTCTGTCTTATTTGAATGGGTCAGCCATTCCACGTTATGGACGTTGAAGTCACCACAGATGTGGATGTTAGCCGAGGGATGTGAAGACAGGATGTGGTCTATTTTCTCAGATATGCTCTTAAAGATAGTAACTCCGCTGTTGTGGGGCCGATAGAGGGCAAATATAAGTGCAGTGGTGTTAGCAAGTGCAACCCGGAAGCACATATAGGGTAAGTTAGGATCTTCTCTAGAGATATCCCTGCCACACGGGAAGCCATCCTTAATGTAGGCACATATTCCATGCCCATGGCGATCTTGGGGGTCAGATTTAGCTGTTAAATTAGAGTATCCGTTAATTATGAACTCATCAAGGGAAGTGGTCGGCCCTATTCCAGTTTCGCTTAGAAATAATATGTTCGGTTTCGTCTCCTGTAATTGGGTTTCAACCTCTGGAAGGTTGGAACGTAGACCCCTGATGTTGGAGAAGGAGACCTGGTTGTAGGGGTCTACGTTGGAAGATGGGGTTCTAGGTTTATTCGAGTTTTTTTTCTGGAGATATTTCATGTTGAGGTTTTGGGATTTGTGGAAACAGGTCGGCATATTTGGTTAGAGCAGTACAGAGAGGGAAAGTAAGAGAAAAAGACAGGAATTTTTTTGTAGCACACGAAAAGGTAAAGCCGTAAAAATTACCCACTAATATGGCATCGAGAGGCCCCAGCAGAGACTACTGCATGATCCAGATCCACTCACCAAATGGCAATACAGCAGTCTCAGTACTTTGCGCCTGCTGATAGGACAGCCTCCTTAGTGGTTAATCCAAGGTTCGGGTCCCTGACTATCAGGCGGATAACGTCAGCCCAGACAAAACGTTATCTCCAGAACCCTTACTAGTGACATGGCCACAAGGATAGACATAGTGACAGAAAAATTCCCGACATCTCAGACTACTGGTCACCAAGTACTACCGACCTTTAAGCAGCTTTTTCTTCGCCCTTCGTCAGAAAAATCACTCATTGAATGAGGACTGAGGGGCAAAAAAGGAGAAGCGAGAGTTACTGGAGCTGCCGATAACACATCCACTATATTATCTACTCTCCGTTTAAAAAAAAAAGGGGGGATGGGAATGGGTACAAGTGACTTATTTATATCTAAGTAGTAAGTCCGGTGCTAAGTTATCAATTCAGGACACTTTTGATGATAATCTCCCCTCCCATATTAATGGATGGAAGTTTGTCGTTATCTATCTATAGTTTGAATAATGGAGCTTCACCTTTATAATTAAAATCCGATAATTAACTTTTATCAATTTGTAAAGTCGGCTTAATATTAATTTACATTCGAGTTTAGATAATTATTCAAGGTTTTAATTTAGGAGGTTCGTTTTCATAGGTGACTTTTTCTTTGCTAATGTCACTGTATTATATTTCGAATATAATAGAAAATAAGACTAACTATATCAGATGGTTTGATTGGCTAGCCAGGAAGCAAGCATTTTCAATATAGGCAAGCTTGCAGTAATAGTATATATTAAGCATATTACTTAAATGAAGTCCCAACTTTATCTACTCTAATAGAGAAAAATAATTCGCGGCATTGTTTTGTTTTTATCGCTAGTTTCCTTTGTAGCATGGGGGGTGACGAATTAGACAGGAAAGTAGATACAAATAAATACATAAATAAAACAAGAAAAACAAGTTTAAACAAGGTAATGTGAAAAACATTTAGGATGAATTTTAAAAATACTTAACGTCCGTTTGCCATAATGGTTCAGCGTTTTTTTGTCAACTGTAATAGTTAATTTGATATGATCATCCCATAAGAAAACCCAAAAACTAATAGGGAATTAAAAGAATATGCAAATTAGCTAGATTTTCTGCAGATGAATGCAATTCCACGACCCATATAAGCAGTAGTAGTAGTAGTAGTAGTAGTAGTAGTAGTAGTAGTAGTAGTAGTGAGCAAAGCAACGCCGTTGAATTTTTCAAAGTCAATCGATTGCTTAAAGAAATATTTTCTTTCTTTTCACCGCCTTTAACATGGGCAGAATGAATAAGTTCAAAATAATAACTTCAATTGAAAGCAAGTGAATAAAAAATCGATCAGGCGAACTACTGTTAAGAAACAATGAATAAATAAATAAATACGAAAAAGAAAAGCAATGCTCTTTTCATCAATTATTGAATCCAATGTCGCCAATTTCGCCGACAATCGATCAACTAAATTATCTTATTTCATTGGCTGTTTTATTTTGTTTTATTTTCATTTTAATTTAATGTCCACAAAATGTGTTACCGACGATATGCTTAATAATAATATTAAGAAGAAAAATAACAAAACTGAACGCGGGAACTAATACACAAGAGTTATAAACGCTAACCGGTCATATAGAAACTGCAACAGAAGTATAACAAAAAGATAGAGGACCACCGTATGGAACCAAGAAGCTGTATAGTTGTAAGTTAATTTACCTCCCCCGCCGCCCTCCCCCCACAAAAAACAATTGTAATGCCGGCATCAACTGGAGCTACGCCAAATAATCGAGAAGCATCGAGGAGGATGCAACGACTGGGGAAAGCACTAACCTTAACTCCGCTGGATGAGTGCAAAGAGAACCGGGGCTTTGGCGAGGCTTATTGCCACTCAAATTCTAGTGATGATCAATGGGGATTGCTAGCGAGAAGTCAATGACAAACGGCTGTTGCAATGATGAAAATTCATTTGCAAAAGTTACCAAAAGTGGGAAGAGTACTAGAAATCCGAGGAGTCTTCTTGTCATTCATACTCCAGGAAACACCACCAGCTGTTGTAAGTGAGCAATCTCTGCTCTGCTGCGAGAAAACAATGGTAAGCGACAGTTACTGTAACGCAAAGGCATTTGCAATGATTATTGAAAGAGGTTGAGAGTACTGGTAACCCGAAGAGGCTGGTTGTCACTCTGATGACCTGTGTGAGAACTCCTAGTGAGTACAGATAATAATAATTGTTTATGGTGCTTTTTTTATCATTCGTGCTTGCAATATTGTTTGGTCTTCGAAAAGAAAGGTTGTCCTATAAAACAGAAAATGGTATTTAAACTGACACTCAGACATGAGACAACGACTTGCTTGTAATCATGGTGTTTAGGTGTATTCAGCACAGTTGTATTCGGACGTGGAGCGGGCAATATAATTTGTCTGGGTCGGTCGGATGGTAGGGAGGAGCAAAATATAAAGTGAACTTCCTGAGAAAACACAAAAGTGATTTGTCTTCGGTCGCTTACCCCATTTTTTACAAATGAATTATCAACTAAATTTATGACCTCAGCATAAACGTATACGGCATAATCACGTTGACACACCGGTTTCCGCTGGATAACCGAAGTTAAGCAACGTTGAGCTTGATCAGTACCAAATGGGTGACCATTTGGCACTTCCGGTGCTGTATGTGCTCTCCGCTTATCTCGACATTGTTTCTAGTCGTTCTGGACTCAAGCAGTGCCGATACAGGGATCTTTCGAGACTGAACGGAGGCACACATAAACATTACTAAGTTCAATTCTTTTTTTAACTTTACTCAATTTCCATTTTACATTTTTATACGGACTATTTCTATTTTAAACGGCTATTAATGTTGTCAAGGGATTGGGCATTTAGTTTCTTTTTCTTCTACATGGGGTGTGTACCGAGATATCCATTGAGACACAGATGCGTATACACTATATCCAACGCGGAGAAGGCAATTGTAAACCAGCTTATATTTTTCACCGTTTAAAAAACTGGTTGGAAACATTTGTACCCTCATAAATCTTCTTTTTTTTTTTTTTTCGTTTAGATGCACAAAACAAACTTTTTACTCTCGTTTAGTTTCTTTAATTATGGTAATATATATATATATATATATATATATATATATATATATATATATATATATATATATACATAATCTGTTCTTTCATTGATCTTCTTCCTTTTCTATATAATAAAGCAATGTTGATTTCCCCGTTTACTTTCGGACCCAATAGCTTTTTTAAACACAAACGCTATATAGAATTCCAATATGGTCACACTTTATGCTTATAATCTTGGCATGTTTTCGGAAATTATCATTCCACTTCAATTTATTTCATAATTTTCTACACTAATTCCGGCATACCTGATTCTCACAAACTATTCATAGATTGAGGAAGTCAGAGTCATTTTTGCTTACATGCAAAAACTACTATTACCACCACCATCTTACACCGAGACATATTCTTCATATAATAATTTTCACAATTAACACTGCCATGGCTGCAATCCTATTCCGGAATAATCAAATAGGATTGTCAAACTCTAAACAAAAAAAAAATGTAGAATCAAAATCTTTTAATTAATTTTTATAAAATTTTGTATACAGATTTTATACATGACGGTTAATATATCTTGATTTGGTGCAAAGTTGTTCTATTTGGGGAATTTAGTCTTACGTCCTGTGACGAGTATTCTTGTAGTTGTCTATAATATCAGTGACCAATTGTATCATTTGTCTATAATACCAGTGACCATTGGTATTAGTTGTCTATAATGCTCGTGACCACTAGTATTAATTGTCCATAATACCTTTGACCATTAGAGTAATCTTTAAAATTTAAGTATAAATGAGCACCTGGCCAATTTTGAAAAGCAATTTAATTTGTCTAAAGTTATTTTTAAATATCAAATAATGTACGAATAATGTCGTCAATGTTTAAAATAAAAGCAAAATGAAAATGTTGTTTTTTGGTTTTTGTTTGGTTTTGTTTGTTTTGTTTTGTTGTTTTTATTTTTTTTGTTTTGTTTTTTTTTTGTATGATCGTTTGGCAAAACTAAACACATGTACTTTGTCAAAAAAAACAATCGCAACGGGACACTCTTCATAAAATGATTAATTATTTTCACTGTTTTAATGCGTTTTGTGCGTGCGGAGGTCTTTGGTGTGAAATATCCGTTTTGATATGAGTTATGGAACTAGTTGCTCAATTTAACTCAAAATAATCACTTTGAGAACTGTTATTTTCTTTCTTCTATATACAAAAAAGGAAAACATAAGAACATATTCTGACTACCGTCCTAAGTAGGAATATTTATGGGCATCTTTTTTGGAAATGGGGGCGCATTTTTTCTCCGGAATGACATCAAGCGGAATAGGCGGGAAAAATGTCACCAACGCGCAACAGGGGAATTTCAGTGAACAGGAAATACTATAATTGAGGGAGAACGCTATTTCTTCTCCTCCTTTTTCTTAGAAGAACGTGATGCGAAAGCAGCTTTTAATTTTTTTTGTTATCTCATTTGGGATTTCTGGGTTCGAGAAGGAACGACGATCTCACGCTTGTATGAAATCTATTTTCTTTTCAGCTGATGGAATTGTAAGACATATAATTCTAAAGAAATTGGAATAACATCGTTTTATCACTCACTCATATACACACATAAATAAACAAAATATGTTACTTGTTTTATTATCTACTGAGCTCGTGTTCGATTGCTAAGTTTTCAAAGTCAGTTAAGTTTCGTAAGTTTTAGATGAGAGTTGCTAATGTGTATCATTTTTGTTATTTGCATTATTATTCAAACAAAGATAATCCTTTAAAAAAATTGACAGGTTCTGGACATTGAAGCACATAAAACACTTTCTTCTGTATAGTAGAATATGTTGATAAAAATGTTTTTATTAATCGAACTAAAAAGCATTTCTGGTGAAATCTGATATTTTACACACACACGCGCGTTCGCGCGCACACACACACACACACATAGATAGATAGATAGATAGATAGATAGATAGATAGATAGATAGATAGATAGATAGATAGAGTGGGTAGCAAAAGTATTTGGTACATTTTTTTTCATATTTCTCAAGAAATATCAAGTTCATTTAAATAAAATTCACACTCAATCTTTGAATAGATATTATCTATCTAAAAATAAAACGGACGTGAAGATAAACTTCGTTGAAAAAATATTTATTAACAAAAAATCAAATTACTCGTATGCAGAAGTATTTAACACACTGTCAAATTTCATTTTTAAGCAGTCATTTGATCCTGCTACAATATTTCAACCAATCAGTAGGTACACCAAGGTTTCGGATCCTTACAGGTCAGTTGATAACAGATCGCAGACACTGCGCATGTTGCTTCTTTCATTACTATTTTAAAATGGTTAAAACAAAGGAATTGACTAATGATATACCCCAGGAAAACATGGCAAAGGATAAAGATGGAAAGGGGTACAGGAAAATAGCTGCAGAACTAAATTTCGTGGTGAGTGCAGTTGGGACTGTCGTGAGAAGTGGAAAACAACGATCGGTAATACTAAAAATCTTCTAAGAGGTGGTCGGACGCGTAAATTAAATGATGTAACAGCTTGATACATTGCTCTTAACGTGGAAAAAGAACCAATCCTGACTCATTCAGAAATTCAGAGGGATATGCAGGAATCAGGAACTGAAGTAAGTAAGGGAACACTAAAGAAATCATTGACTCGTACAGGCCTATATTCTCGATCACCGAAAAATGTTCCATTGTTGAATCCTAGACATGTGAAAGATAGTTTGAAATTTGTTTATAAATATCAATATGAATCAGATGACTTCTGGAACAAAGGTGTTTGGTCATAGGAAACAAAAATTGAGCTTTTTGAAAGAAACATGCGTACTCGTGTATTGGTGGAAAATTCAAACCATCTATAACCATTCCTGCTGTAACATTTAGAGGTGAAAGTGTGATGATTTGGAGCTGCTCTTCTGCAAATAGAAAATTATAGAAGAAAAAATGAATGCAGCAAAATACACGAAGATTTTGTCAACACATCTGTTCAAGAGCGCACAGATTTAGTATTGGACCGTGACTTTATCTTCCAGCAAAACAATAACCCCAAGCACAACATTAAAATAACTATGAAATAGTTTAAGGACAATGGGATTAGTGTAGTACAGTGGCCTAGCAAATAAGTCCCATCGAAGATCTATGGAAAACTTGGCAGTTAAGGATGCATGAAAGAGATTCCAAGAATATCAAGGAATTGAAGAAGTTTTGCGAGAAAGAATAACTGAAACTACCAGACAGCGCTTGTAAAAAGCTAGTAAGCAGTTATGGAAAGCGTTTAGAGGCTGTAACGCAGAACAAAGGATATGCGACTAAATATTGGTAAATGTGTTAAATACTTTTGCATATGGAGAATTTTGATTTTTCATTAATAAGTATTTGTCAACTAAATACATCTTCATTTCCCTTTATTTTTAGGTAGATAATATCTGTTCGAAGATTGAGTGTAAATTCCAATCAAATTAACTTGATATTTTTTGAGAAATACAAAATAAAACAATGTACCAAATACTTTTGTTACATACTGTATATATATATATATATATATATATATATATATATATACATACATATATATGTGTGCATATATATGTATATATATGTATCTATGTATATATATGTATCTACGTATATATGTACATATATGTATCTATACATGTATCTATATCTATATATAAAAAAGTATAGTATATGTTCACTCGTCTGAAAAAGACGTTGCAATCATCATCATATCTATATATATATATATATATATATATACATATATATATATATATATATATATACATATATGAGTGAAGTTATATAAATATCAGAAAACTCGTACGCTAGGTTTTTAGTTCAGTACACATGAACATATTTAATTCACACACACACACACACACATATATATATATATATATATATATATATATATATATATATATATATATATATATATATATATATCTTCTACAACATGTGATTTATTTTTTCGCTTAGACAGGTTGTCAAGTAGCCCGATATGAAATGAAATGAAATCTTTTAATTTTAAATTGAGTATCAAGGTTATCTCTTTGTCGGTTTTTGACTCATAAATACCTGTGTACGTGTACACAACTGCATGTGCATGTAAGCATATCTTGCTGATAGGTGTGCATGTGTATAGTTTTTTTCTGTTTTCTATTTTATTTTTCGACTATCCAGACAGAGATGCGGTTACTGTGGTGTTGTTATTTTGGGGCACTTACATATCTTTTAAGTCACGTCTGTATGAACGAGATTATATGTTAAAGTGATTGTGGTGGCTATAGCTGGTAGCGTTTTTTTAAACCTTAAACAAGGTACAGTGCTACTTTGATGTGAGGGGCAACTATCGAGGACGTAAGTTGCAAGGATACTATCTAGGGAGTTGAGCAACAAGATGTCTTTTCACATTACACTTGAACTTCTGTATGTCAGTACAGTTGGGAAAACAGGAACCGGGAGGGAGTTTAGCGATTCTTGGGAAGAACTTATTAGAGTAGAAGGTCTTCTTACATCTAGGGATCTCTACTGTGTAGGGGTGGGATTTTGCTGATTATCGGGTTTGTCGGGGATATTTACATCGAGAGGGTACAAGGGCTTGTAGTTCGTCACAGCATCTACCATTAAAATACTTGTAGAACAGGCAGAGGGATGCAACATTCCGTCGATAGGACAGAGGTTGAAGCTTGGATGACGGTTCGGGACCTATCAGGTTGGCGACTCTCTTTTGAATCCTGTCCAGGAGCGATAGGCTAGTAGCAGGTGCACCAGCTCAAATGTGACAACAATACTCCATACGTAGGCTAATTGTGGTCTTGTAGAGGTACAGGATACTTTCAGGCGTAAGTAGCTTTCTAGCACGGTAGAGAGACCCAGGAAATGCTCTCAATGTATCTGTTCCAACTCGTGTTCCCTGTGAACGTTAAGTCGAGCAGTTTAAACGAAGTACTTTCAGGTAATGTATCTTTAGCCATAGCTATTGGTGGTAGAGAAGGTTTCTTTTAATTATTGAAGGAAACAAGCTTAGTCTTGGCAACATTGAATGTGACCATCCATTTTAGTCCTCATTCCACTACAGATTGGAGGTCTTTCTCTAGTGTTTCTGCCATTTTTTTTTTTAGATATGTGTTCATTTGTTTTCCCTTCGTGCCTGTTATAGAGCGAGGTGTTATCAGCAAATAATATTTTTTATTATTTTTTTGTTTCTGTATGTCTGCTTCTGAGTTTGAAATATGTATGTAGAATATATCCGTATTACAAAAGCAGGCCTAATTGTTTTGTAAGTTACAATCAAATAAAATGCATAGAACTTTATAAAGCTACCTTGTTATTGAATCAAAATCTTAAATTATAACAGTGCAAATAAGTCAAACCTCGTGTCGTCCGCTATACCTGTGACTGACGCGGCGACGGTAGCAAAATGGTTAACGAATGGACAAAAAAGTCTGGATGTGTCAGGTCCGAATCCAGTTTGTTCCACATAAACAATTTCATCAAATCCACACCTGAATTTATGGAGAGGATATTACAAGTTACTCCTGACTTATGCAACCTTGATACACAATTTAAAATTAATCCACTATCATCTCCAGGGTAGATACATTCTCGCCTGGAATTAAAGTCTCACGAGTACCAAAGAAAAGAAATTGTTCTGAATTTTTTGGAGAAAAGACTATTTATTGGATAGTTGACGTCCTCTTCTTTCCTGATAACAGCGGAGGACATTCAGGGTTACGAACATCTTGAGTTCTTGGTCCCCTTAGTTTACAACAAAGCTTTAAGTTATTTTTACACGTGCTGTTCGTTCCAAAACTTACCAACGAACTGTCCTACATATTTCGCCCCCCTCTATTTTGAATAGTGTGACCTCATCTATTCCCTGTCATATCCGATTCAGGTGAAATTTGAATGCATACTCGCTGACAATTATTTTAATAAATGCACTAACCTTAAATGTTTATATTTCCGGTGGACTTTTTCCAGTACACTGGTATAATATAACGTTCTTTTAATTCCGTATTGCTGGACCGAAACACTCGTACGCTTATATAGTAAATAAACTGAACCTTTTTTTGATGAATATAAAATGAGTGTCTGTTCCCATTGTAGCAGCATAATATGAAAGTATTTATAGCTCTAATATTGCACTATCGATCTATCTAAATGAACTTTGTGTTATTACTGTTTATATTTGAATACAACATTGAAAAAAAATATTTCAAAGTATGTGTGTGTGTGTGTGTGTGTGTGTGTGTGTGTGTGTGTGTGTGTGTGTGTGTGTGTGTGTGTGTGTGTGTGTGTGTGTGTGTGTGTGTGTGTGTGTGTGTTGCGGAAGATCAGAAAAATATTGTCGGTTTCAAATCCAACACAAACAGGATCAGTATCAGTCTCTGGTCTCATATGCTGGACTCTCTTCAGCCTCTGTTTATGTCTGTCTCCATAGAAATGGTTTCTGGCACACTGCGTAAAATTCTATGCTGTTTATAACATCTCGATGTCATTTTATTTTTATTTTTGTAAATTTTTATTTTATATATATATTTTTTTTTCTTGGAAATTTGTCAATATATGAGTGGTTGAATAAGTTGAATAGAATACATTGATTTTTTTTATTTCCTCTATCGATAAATTTACTCAACTTTGTTCTCGGCAGATACTTAATTATAACATTTACAGATATACAAATGCGTACATTAAAAACTGAAAGGACTTCACCGCAGGTGAATGTAGATGAAGTATATAAGATAAATGAAGAATTAAATTCGACGCAATTATTCAGAAAAATTGTAACATTAAAAAAATTGGCGCATTTCGTTAACCTAACCAAGCATCATCTTATTAAAATTAAATATTCTAGTTTTAATAAATTTATAGTGATTCTGGCTTACTTTTTTTAAACACATTAAATTTTAATTAATCTTCGATCATATTCTTTTTTTTACCGGCTAAAGTACGCAAAAATTATTTCGGTCGATAAACATTAAATAACTTGAAGGAAACGCAATATTTCTACGATTCTTCAGACAGAATTTAGTGGAAAAAATACCGAAGTATAATGATATGTCTACGAAGGAGATTCCTGGTGATTTGGGGACTATGAGACGTCGTCGAAGACAGTTGCCATAACTTTTCACAGAATAGGCGACATCGCCAATGATGTATTTACATGTTTATGTGCTTGAAGCGCTGAAGATATCTGAAAATGAATAGCATATGCAGACCACTTCAAAACAAACAATGGGTTATTAGACACTGTTATCTTGTATATGATAAGTAAGAGGCCATTTAAATTATTGTAATAAATATCACAAAATAAAAGCACAAAAATGCAAAATAAGAATAGATACTTCACATTTAAAATGACATACACGCGCGCGCACATATGTGTGTGTGTGTGTGTGTGTGTGTGTGTGTGTGTGTGTGTGTGTGTGTGTGTGTGTGTGTGTGTGTGTGTGTGAATAGAAGTGGAAGTTTCTGTTTTTCCATTTTCTGATTTGGCGAGCCAACGAGCTAATGTTGTGCTTTAGTGTGAATAAGAACTCTACATATTTGAAAACGTTTTCGACACTTAGGATAGGGTTTAAAAAATTGAAACTGGTGATTTTATTACGAAAATCGATTAAGAACGTTTAAAACACCTTTTAATATACCCCCCTCTCCCTCCCTCTCTCTCTCTCTCGCTCGCTCGCTCTCTCTCAATATCGAGCTTTATTGATGCAGAGATTACATACTCGGCTAAATAAGGTTTCGGTGTTTTCTTTATAAATATAACAAGTTAAGACATATTTATAAAATGAACTTAAAACTGTTTTTCGGAAATGCAATGTAGTAGGTAGAGCTGTGTAAATATTTATAATATAAACATGCTATTTGGCTTACGCAACTGAAATCGCCTTTCAGTGATTACAATATGGATATATCTATAGTGATAACCAAATTGAATATTAAAATGTTCATATCTTTGGTTCTATAGGACGAAACAACATGAACATTTCCAGGCTTTTTGAAGATTAGTTAGTCTCGCAGATTGCATCTTACACTAACGAAAAAAAACGCAAAAAGAAAACAATAATAGTGATCGTGTTTTCGCGTTTTTTTTTGTTTTTGTTTTTTTTGTATGTGTGTTGTTTGCTTTTTTAATTTTTTATTTCTATTTTATTATGGAAAAAACAGAAAGCATAAATCAGGGAAAAAAGATTAAAAAAAAAACGGTATAAATAACCTTGTACGATTCCAAACCGGTGTGTTTCCTCGTAGTGTTCCTTGTGAACGCATCCGCTGCGGTGTAAATGGGGAGAGAGGAAAGGAGGAATCTAATAGAGAGAAAAGATGTTGCAACTTCCATTGAATCTAAGCCATTCGGGCAGTGAACTCTCACCGGAAAAAATATAGTAATGTGCCATTGTCGAGGAACTGTAGAGGTAATAGGCCTATAGCAAACCTCAGATAATGTGCTACAGTCTGTACGCATTACATTTGCATGTAATATCATGATTTTTAATCCTATTAAGGTAAAAGTTGGAGGGGGAAAAATGAGTTCATTTTATTTATATAGAAGATATAGAAGAAGAGGAGATAGAAGATAGATAGATAGATAGAAGATAGAGAAGAGATAACTGAATATAAACAACGTCTGAAAACTGCAGTAAATGACATATACACCATTGCGTGTACTTTTATTTGAAATATGATTTGAAAATAATTTAGATTTAAAATATATATATATATGCATATATATATATATATATATATATATATATATATATATATAAATTATTTTCAAATCATATTTTAAATAAAAGTACACGCAGTATTGACTGGTGTTAATCGTGACATCCTGCACTGAAGATTCCCGAAAGGATGAAACACTAGTGTCTGTAGGTATTTAATTATTATAGTAAATAATTATATATATATATATATATATATATATATATATATATATATATATATATATTTAAATAAGGGAGTAGTCACCAACAATGTGTATTTTTTAACATTATTTTATTATTCCGTGTCTTGGTTTTTCATTGAGAATTATGTTTGGATCATTGTAATAACGTTTTTAAGTCATTGAAATCGTTTTTACGCGCGTTTCAGACGTTCTGTGAAGCGTCCTCGTCAGAAATTATTTTCAAATGTGTTGGAGATGTAAAAATGGCAATTTTCGTAGTTCATTTGAAGTGTTTCCAAGGGGTGGAGGCTTGTAAGTGTTTATTATTCATTGTCATGTTCAATTTTTATTACTCTTTTATTGGGCTTGTCGAGAGGCCGCCGACCTGGCTGTAGTCACTCTCTCTTTCTGCTAGTGTTTTTTCTTTTCCTTTAGGGTAGGGTGTGTGTGTGTGTGTGTGTGTGTGTGTGTGTGTGTGTGTGTGTGTGTGTGTGTGTGTGCGTGTGTGTGTGTGTGTTTGCTGTTATTGGTTTGAGAATGTGTATACTGTTTTATAGTATTATGAGGTTATTTGCTTCCTAGGAAGATGACTGTGGTCCGAGGTCGTTACTAATGTGTATGTGTGAGGAGGGGGGCAGCTCTTCTGAAATAAGGGTAGGGGTGCTTTCATTCTATTTTGATATTTATTTTTTGGATTCTTGGATTTTAGTATTGTGATTTTTCGTTTTAGTCTTTTCGGGTATTCCTTATATTATGTTTGTTTAGAAAGAGGGGTGTATTTAAAATATGTATAGGGGATTTTTTAATATTTCTATTTATTTGTCTCCCCATGTGGGTATGGCCAGACCCAGGATCGGTTCCTAGTGTGGGGAAGATTTTGTTCCCCAGAGGGGGGGGGGCAATTGGAGGGGGTATAGGTATGGGAGGGGGATGATAGAAGGGATGATAGTTGTTTCAGTCATGAGGGGGTTCTCCTCCACTGACTGAGGAGGGAGCGAGGTGTTGGAACAGATATTATACTATGGTTCTAGGTGTTTCCTAGTGTTGTTGGTTTCGAGGTTAAGTAGGGTTGGTATTGTTCAGTGTGTTGTATTAGAGATAGGGGTGTTATGTCTCTGTGTGGTTGTATGCGCGCACGTGTGTGTGTTTTAATGTGTCGGTTCTGATTTATGTGTGGGTGTGTATATGTGTATGTGTATGGATGTGCATGCGAGTGTACCTTGCATTTCATGTTTTTGTGTGATAGTATTAGGCTCTGTTCAGTTCAGGAGTGAATCTGGTGATGAAGTTTTTTTCCTGTGTAAGTAAATAAAAATAATTATCTGTTTGGAAGATTGGCATTATTTTGAAGCTGTTTCCACTGCATGTGTGTACGTGTTTTGAAACATAAAGGTGTCTGTTATCTGCAATTTTGATGTTGCTCTTATGTAAGGCCACTCTATTGCTGAAATTTTTGGTGGCGCCTATGTAGGATTTGTTGCATGTTGTGCATCTTAGTGCATATACTACATTTCTGGAGGTGCAATTTAGATCCTTTTTTTATTTTGAATGTTTGTGCTGGGTTTTTGAATGTGTATGTGTTACCTTCTATTATTATGTCACATACTCCACATCGCGGTTTGTTGCATTTTGTAACCCCTTTTGTAGTATGTGGGACGAGTTTTGAGGAAGTTAGGATGTGTTTTAAGTTTTTGGGTTGGCGTTTGCTTTTTATTGTTTTTGTTGTTTTAAGTATGTTGTTTAGTTTGTCGTTCTGATTGAGGAGGATAAGGTTTTTTGTTATCTGTGTGAATAGTTCTGGGTTGTTTGTGTTGTGTGTAGAGACGTATGCTAAAATTTGTTCTTTGTTGTGTTCTTTTGGGGTTCTTAGTTTGTCTATTGGAATTTTTTCAGCCAGTTCAATACCTTTCTGTATTAGTGATAGTGGATATCCTCTTTTCCGCAGTGTTATTTGTAGTTCATTCAGTCTAGTTGAACGGAGGTGTCTGTCTGTTACTATGGTGCAGACTCTACGTGCTAGGGAGTAGGGTATTGATTTTAGACAGTTTTTAGGATGGTGGCTTTTGAAGTGGAGGTATTGTTGAGTGTCTGTGGGTTTGTGGTAGATGTCTGTGATTATGTTGTTGTTTTTTATTGTTACTAGGATGTCTAGGAAAGGTAGTTCTGTGGGGCTTTGTTCTAGTGTGAAGTTTATTTTTGGGTGTAGATTTTGTAGCAAAATGTGGAGTTCTTTGATAACCCCCCATGAGGTTCTCCAGAGGATAAAGCAGTCGTCTAGGTATTTTTTCCAAGATTTTATGAAGAGTGTTTTTATATTGTGCCCGTACTTTTGCTCTATCCTTTCATAAAGGGTCTCTTCTAGGAAGGCGAGTGTAAGGATGGCATATGTCGGTGCCATTTGGTACCCATTGCTGTGCCTAGTATTTGGATGTAGTTGTCTTTATTGAATTGGAAGGAGTTGTTATTGAGGATTATGTCGATGCTATCAATCACGCATTGTTTATTGAATCTGGGGTGTAAAGTCTGTGTATGTTTGTCAATCCAATATGCGATAGTTTCTTTTCCTAGATTGTGTGGGATATTGTTATATAGGCTGCTAACATCGAATGTAGCTAGTATAGTCCCATCGTCTACTGTTTGTGGTAGAGAGCTAAGGAAGTGTGTGTTATCTCTTACAAAACTTCTGACTAGATTGGTGAAGGGCTGTAATAGTATATCTATTAGGTTGCTAAGTCTGCTTGTTGGGCATGATGGTCCTGCTACTACGGGTCTGAATGTGATGTCGTTGGGGTTTGGGGTGCTTATGTATTCCGACTTATGTATGTTGATGGCATGTCTTACCTGGTTAGATTTGTGTATTTTGGGTAGCCCATAGAAGATGTTTGTTTTTTGTTGTGAAGTTTGTAAGGACGTCTTTTTCTTTTTCAGTTAATGTACTATTGTATGTTGTGCAGAATGAAATAAAAATTACAATTAAATTTACCAAAATGATCCAAGATGGTAAAACTAAAGTGTATTATAAATATTAAAGAATTAATATTTATAAAGTAATCTAAACCAGATGCAAAAGCTCGATAAAACCAAATAGGAGATAGAGCTTAGGTATTTAATTATTATAGTAAATAATTATATTCTATGTTCTATCTACCCTCTTCGGTGTTCATACATAAAGAAAATTTCAAAGTGTATAAAGATTATTTGATACTGAGGATATTCATAATCGTACTCTATTTCCAAAAGATGGGGAGATATAGCGTGAGAAATATTTGGAATCAAGTCTCCCCTTCCATCCATCCATCCAGTGCGGCCGTAGCCGAAATTGAACACAAGATTGAAGACACTACACGAGTGTGTAGTGTAATTCAAATCTTGTTGGTAGCTGAATACTTAATGCTTCGCCAGGATTATCAAGGGTATTTTATTTTATCTTGACGCCATCACTAGATGGGGTGCCTACCACTGCTTAGGAGAGTCCCATCTACCCTCGAGAGAAGGATAGACCGCGCCAGTTTCTCAATCTGGTATTTTACCTCGCAGTACATATAACGCCTCGCCTTCCTAAATCGTCACCTATCTGGTGAGTACAAGTCTCTCTTACTGATATTTCAGATCATTTGAAATCGTAATAGTAATTTTTAGTCTTCCCTCCATCAAGGCCAGAGATTTTGGGGATATATATATATATGTGTGTGTGTGTGTGTGTGTGTGTGTGTGTGTGTGTGTGTGTGTGTGTGTGTGTGTGTGTGTGTGTAAGAGAGAGAGAGAAAGAGAGATAGACAGATAGAGAAAGGAGGACATAGATATGTGAAGACTATATTTCTAAAAGAAGAGCGTAGGAATCAAACATCTACAGCAGTTCGCATTTCCCGCGATCGTCAAAGCATAGATGTACACTTTCAATGTATAAGTTGATTTTAAGATGCGTTTTCGTATCACAATGAAAAGCTTTTTTGGTATGTCAGGCTTAAGCTTAAAAAAGAACCATTTCATCGCTAAACGCGCATATCGAATAAACGCATCTTGAAATTTTCTGTCCTTGTATACTATAGCTAGACATTTTTCTTGATATCCTTTATAAGTAAAAAGGTTCCGTCACATTAACGTATTCAGCCAACACGAATCTCTTTAGATCAAGCGATCGTTTTCAAAAGCTCATGTCACTGGCTTTCGGTAGTTATAATTACTTTTGTGTTGTTCGTGCGTGTCGCGCCCTTATTTAACTCAGCAATGTACCCTACTAAGATACCTTTTGGTAATTCTAGAACCTTCTAATTTCTATCTGCGGCAAGAAAACAAAACCGAAACGGAATGTTTGGTTGTTACACACATCAAATTGTAATTGGATGATGTTCTTTCTTATATATATATATACATATATATATATATATATATATATATATATATATATATATATATATATATATATATATATGTATGTATGTATGTATTTATGTATATTAGAATATCATCCAATTACATATTATATATATATATACATGTATATATGTATATATATATATGTATGTATGTATGTATTTATGTATATTAGAATATCATCCAATTACATATTATATATATATACATGTATATATGTATATATATATATGTATATATATACATATATATTAGAATATCATCCAATTACATATTATATATATATATGTATATATATATATATATATATATATATAGAGAGAGAGAGAGAGAGAGAGAGAGAGAGACAGAGAGAGGAGGGCGAGAGAGAATGCAAAATACTTACGCATACATTATACGGTGACTTACAAAATTTGAATACGCACCCTTTATACAATCCATCATTTTTCCAGGTTTACATAATGTATGTTGTGATGTGGGTATTTAATTTCATATTTTACCGCGAGGTAATTAACATTGGATTTGCACTTTTTGTTTTGTTATTATTTGAAGATATTTTTCTTGAACATCTTTTTCTTGGATAAAATGGCACTCTTCCTGAATATCGCTCTGAAGAAAGATGCTATTTCAAATATATTCTGTTATTATTACTAGCGGGGAGTACCTGGCGTTGCCCCGGTTTTTAGAGGCGTGTGTGGTTGGGGGTGGTAAAATGAAAACAAAGCGAAGTCATAATCCTGTTTAAATATTATAAAAACAAACAATGTTAAAACTATTTTTAAAAATCGTGTACAAAAAAAACAATTAAAAAATGAACCTAGTGCAATAAGAACGGTCCGGGGTGGGGTTGAACTCGAATCATTGAGGCGAAAGCGCCAAAAAAAAATAACCTTAACTTAAAAGTGAATTAGGTCAAATATAAATTCCGCAGTGAAGTTTGTTTTGGTTTAGTTTCAGTAGCCACATCACACTCGAATTCTAAATGAATGTTTTTGTTTTATCGAACTTTAAATTAATTTATTTGTTTTCATTTTTTGATTTTTTTTTATTACATTTTCACCCCAAACAAGGCACATTGCCACTTTGGTGTAGGGGGCTACTATCAGGGGAAACATCTACTGGGGTACTATGTAGAGATTTGGGCAGCGAGATGTTGGTTCACGTTGCACTTGAACTTATGCATGCCAGTACAGTTGGGGAAGTAGTGACCTGGAATGGAATTCCAAAGTCTAGCAGTTCTGGGGAAGAAACTACTGGAGTAGAAAGATCTTTTACATCTAGGGATCTCTACAGTGTGGGCGTGGGATTTTGCAGCTTGTCGTGTCTGTCGAGGGTGTTCACGTCGTGGGGGCACAAGTGCTTGCAGTTCATCAGAGCATTGACCATTATTATACTTGTAGAACAGGCAGAGGGATGCAACGTTTCGACGATAGGACAGAGGCTGAAGCTTAGATGCCAGTTTAGGGCCTATCAGATTTGCGACTCTCTTTTGAACCCTGTCAAGGAGCGAGAGACTAGTAGCCGATGCACCAGCCCAAATATGACGGCAATACTCCATACATGGGCGAATATTGGCCTTGTAGAGGTACAGGATACTTTCGGGTGTTAGAAGTTTTCTAGCACGGTAGAGAGAGCCCACCTTCCTCGCAGCGGCCCTGGCAATGCTCTCGATGTAACAGCTCATGCTTCATGTGAACGTTAGGCCAAGGAGCTTGAGAGACGTACTCTCAGATAAAGAGTCGTTGGCCATTGCTATAGGTGGTAGAGAAGATTTCTTGTAATTATTGAATGAAACCAGTTTTGTCTTGGCAGCATTGAATGTGACCATCCATCTTTGTCCCTATTCCACTACTGATTGGAGGTCATCCTCTGGTGTTTCTGCCATTACTTTAGATATATGTTCATTTGTTTTCCTGTCGTGCCTGCTATAGAGTGTGGTGTCATCAGCATATATACCTATCTCAGAGGCAATTTTGTCGGGGTGGTCATTTATGAATATCAGGAACAGCAGAGGTCCAATGATAGATCCCTGGGGAACTCCCGCATTTATATCATATTGTTTAGATGTACGACCGTCGAGGACAACCTGGATTTTTCTCTTATCTAAGAAGGATTTAATTATGTTAAGTATTCTACCAGTGATACCGTATGATCTAATCTTCCTGACGAGACCCTCATGCCATACCCTGTCAAAAGCCTTAGATATATATAGAGCTACCGCTCTGCCCTCTCCCGCTTTGTCCAGTGAATGGTATATGCGTTCAGAGATTACAGTGAGGATGTCTGCCGTGGAACGGGCTTGTCTAAATCCATATTGTTGATCGGTCAGAAGTTTAGCATCTGTAAGGTGCTGGACTAGAGCATGGTTAATTAAGGTCTCAAATATTTTGGCAAAAAGTGGGAGGAGGCTAATAGGGCGATAATTTAATGGGTCAGTTTTTTCGCCAGAATTCTTGAATACTGGTACCACAGAAGCAGTTCTCCAACAACCCGGAAAGCAAGATTCATTAAGGCATTTGTTGTAGAGTTTGGAGAGAACTGGAGCTACTTCGGCTGAGCACTTTTTTAATAGCACAGCTGGGATGAGGTCGGGTCCACATGCTTTTAAGTGTAATGTAAGTGAATTCACGATATCGTTGCGTTGTAATATTTGTGTAAAAATGAATGTTGAGTTGAAAGTACTAATAAATAAAGGTCATAGTTAGATTTCACGGTTAGAGTCGTAAAAACCGGAAGTAAAATCCGGTTAGTTTCTCAGATTGCGTCTTACACTAACGAAAAAAACGCAAAAAGAAAACAATAATAGTGATCGTGTTTTTGCGTTTTTCTTTTTTTTTTTTCTATTTTATTATGGAAAAAACAGAAAGCATAAATCAGGGAAAAAAGATTTAAAAAAAAAACGGTATAAATAACCTTGTACGATTCCAAACCGGTGTGTTTCCTCGTAGTATTACTTGTGAACGCATCCGCTGCGGTGTAAATGGGGAGAGAGGAAAGGAGGAATCTAATACAGGGAAAAGATGTTGCAACTTCCATTGAATCTAAGCGATTTGGTCAGTGGACTCTCACCGGAAAAAAATATAGAAATGTACCATTGTCGAGGAACTGTAGAGGTAATAGGCCTATAGCAAACCTCAGATAATGTGCTACAGTCTGTACGCATTACATTTGCATGTAATGTCATGATTTTAAATCCTATTAAGGTCAAAGTTGGAGGGGAAAAATGAGTTCATTTTATTTATATAGATAGATAGATAGATAGATAGATAGATAGAGAAGAGATAACTGAATATAAACAACGTCTGAAAACAGCAGTAAATGACGTAGACACCATTGCGTGTACTTTTATTTGAAATATGATTTGAAAATAATTTAGATTTAATATAATATATATATATATATATATATATATATATAAAATAAATTATTTTCAAATCTTATTCCAAATAAAAGTACACGCAGTATTGTACTAGTGTTAATCATGACACTCTGCACTGAAGATTCCCGAAAGGATGAAACACTAGTGTCTGTAGGTATTTAATTATTCTAGCAAATAATTATATATATATATATATATATATATATATATATATATATATATATATATATATATATATATATATATATATATATATGAAATAAAAATTACAATTAAATTTACCAAAATGATCCAAGATGGTAAAACTAAAGTATATAAATATTAAAGAATTAATATTTATAAAGTAATCTCAACCATATACAAAAGCTCGATAATAAGAGCAAATAGTAAATAAAACATGTTAAAAACACTTTGAAAAAGAGTTAAAACATATTTAATTTTAAAAGGAAAAACTAAATAAGTGGATAGTCCTTAATCCGCGAAGTTTCGAAGAAATACTTTCCTTCTCATCAGAGGGTATGAATTAGCAAAATGTGGGATCGAATTTTGCTTGCAAAAGTATTTGATGAAACTGCAAGTAAGTCAAAGATCTTACTTTATAACAAAAAGTGAGCGCAGAGGGAATAGGGTAAAGAAAAGGGTGATTTCACGTGAATGGATAGTCTGGTGACAGGTAAAGTATCCAATGCCGGTAAAATCCAAAAATGTAAATCCAAGAAAGTTAATTAAATTTCCATTTGCACAAGTAAAACCCAAGGAAATCACGTAATTGGAAGATGGTCCAAGATAATCCAAAAGGCCAAATCCGGGGTATAATTCAGAAATAGGTACAAGGAAAACACGGCTGCCGAGACAAGGTGTAATTAAGAAAAATGAGTGAAGAAGATGAGAAAAAATGTTGAATGGTGATTGAATAAAATAGAAAAGCAAATGTCAAAATGACCCAGAAAATAAGAGGTTAAAAGGCGCCAAAAATATAGGGCAAAAAAAGAGGTCAATTGAAATGTACAGGTAATTGCTTAAGAAAATATCAGCAGGAGTTATTAAAAGACACTTTTCTCTCTTCTTCACTCATTTTTCACCAGACTATCCATTCACGTGAAATCATCTTTTTCTTCACTTAACTATTTGCTCTCATATATATATATATATATAAATATATATATATATATATATATAAGATCTAAATTATTTTCAAATCATATTTCAAATAAAAGTACACGCAATGGTGTCTAAGTCGTTTATTGCTGTTTTCAGACGTAGTTTATATATATATATATATATATATATATATATATATATATATATATATATATATATATATATATTGTGACGTAATCCATCACTTGAATTACGTAATTAATTAAAAATGGAAACATTTAATTTCGGGCCATCGAGAAATGTATCGTTTTTTTGTTATTTCCTTTTGTCTTATCACCGAGGCAAATGAACGTAGTTTCCAAAAGAGAAAGAAAGAGACAGTGAGTATAGAAGAGAAGGAGAGAGATGGGAGAGGATCTAGCACACAGGCTAGCAGGTGGCTAGTGGCCGCTCCGTAACCATGCCAGTTGCTAAGCGACAAGAAAAGAAAGGACTAAGAAAGATACGGAGAAGAGAAGAGGGTGAGGGAGAGAGAGAGACAAAGAAAGAAAAAAGAGAAGAGGCCTTTTTGGTACAACAGTCGCCGCTTGGCCGCAGTGCCAGGCGGATATGCGAAATTCACACCCCAGCGACAGAGGCAGCGATGTCTTCGAGATAGGAGGTATCGACCCACCCTCCCCATCAACAGCGAAAGGAGATTACGCCTGGGAGAAACTCCATACGCACGGCGAAAGGATGCGACGTCGACGGCGGTAACGGCGAACTTTATAAAAGTGCGTCTTAATCCGGAGGGACGGATATTAAAGACATTTTGACCAACCGCTTGAAACAAAAGGAAAAGAAAGACAAAAAAAAAAGAAGAAACTCAGTAAGTCATCTCCGTGAATATTTCCCTCTTTCGTATATTAAGACATTGAATTCATTTTTCCATCATTTGTTTGGACTGAAGATACATTTTTTTTTTGTTTTGATATATTTCTCGTTGGCAACTTCGAACAGCAGACAAAGATACCCCCTCCCCATCTTTATGATTTGCTTTCTTTTATTTTCACTTAATTGCATTATCCCCTGCCCTCCGTAGCTTAGTGTTTATAATAAAATTTAACTTTGAAAGTTACCATTGTGTGTCGTGTTTTCCGTTATTTTCATACGCTGTTCGTTCGTCTATTGTATATTTCCGGTTTTGAAAGGGTCTCTTCATGTTTTCTATTTCAGCAAGGTGTACCGAACCCAGGATATATACGTGTTTTAATGTTCATTGTATTTAATGAATGTCTTTTTATTATTATTTTTTTTACGAACTCACGAATGTGTTATTATTATTGTCTGTTTGCATTAATAATAATGGAATTCCTATATATATATATATATATATATATATATATATATATATATATATATATATATATATATATATATATATATTGCTATACACAGGATATGGGCTGAGTGATCAAATATAATAAAAAGCAATGGACGGGATATGGAAAGGAATTTATGAAAAGCAAACGTTTATCGAAGGCAGGCAAATCTTCTGCATTAGGGGTATATTCACGGTTCAATTTTCCTTTTTAGTACAAAAAAAGGTTTGAAACAAAAAAACAGCAATTAGTTCCTGTGAGACGAGCGGGAGGCAAAATAATCACAAGAAATCGAAAACAATAAAATTTGCGAGGAAGAACGAAACGAACACTTTCGAATACTATAAACTAAATTTATTAAAGATAGGGGAAAGAAAGATTTAACGAAAAACAAATATGTTCGAAATTAATGGAGTTGGGGAATATCTTTAACATACAAACTGAAAGAGAATCCTATAAAAAAAAAAGACAAAGGGGTAAACAGCGTGCCAGACTCCACGACCACGAGGGGAAATTCAATTTTCAGTTCGGCATTTAAAAGAGAAACAAAATTTACTCACGATTCTTTTTTTCTGTTTATTTTGTTTTGTCCGTTTTATTTTAACAATTAGTAAGTGATACAGTTAGTCCAAATGAATTCTCTTATGTGGGAAGAAAGTTTCAAACAACAAATTCAACTTTTCAATGCCGAGCGACACATTAAGCTCAATTGGGTTTTCGCGTGGGAGAAAGAAATTCAAACAATAAGTTCACAGATTTTCAATCCGTTTTTTTTTCAATACATGCCTATCGGCATCCGTTTTCGGTGCTCCAAAATAACTTTTTCGAGGAGTGGGTTAGGGTATTTCCATAGCTAAGCGTTCCAGCTCGCTTTCGGTCAGGATATTTCCTTTTTCTTTCGACGTTGCTAAATTTGAAACCGCGTCATGTTGCTGAAAGGTCCAGAGAAGCAAATGAGACCGGACTTTGGTCGAACTGCACGCGCAAAAGAGAGAGTTTTTTTTTTTCTTTCTTTGTATCGCATCTCGATTCTAAAAATAGAATTGACGAAATCGTCTTTTCTTTCTTTGTTCTGCTTTTTGGCGTTAAAGGGACTTGAAAACCAAACGAAGTCACGAAGTGTGTTGACCGGATGACCTGTCACTTGCTTTCATACTGGAGGGGGTGGGAGGCGTTAACGTCGGTTGAACTTTTTTCAACTCTCTTGTTCTCTCTTTGTTTTTCTTTCCTACACTCTCTCTTTCTCTCTTTCTCTCTTTCTCTTCCTGCATACTTCGCCTGTCTTTTCTTTGGTTTCCGAAAATCGGGTCACACAGTTCCGCCGTTATACATCACTTCCTCTGTTCTCGATCGTCGGAAGAGAATTTCTTCAGACCAATTTTAATACTGGGTTTTAAAAGGACAAGGAATTAGTAGATTCTCGTTCAGTTCGAACATGCAATCAAATGTTTATCCCATATCGCTAACAGATAAAGAAAATAATATTTGATGTCGAGGTGGCCTTTTGTAACAATATATATATATAAAAGGGTTAAAGCCAACTTTTGTGATTTAGGTGCATTATAGCCTTACACATAAAATGTAAATATTTATTTCTGTTTCGACATAAGTATCTGGTTTTGATCCGCACATGTTTTTATGGCATTCAAATCAAGTTTATTGATTACATACTTTATTATATTTGCATTTTGCTTATTGATTATAATAGAAGATTAGAGATGTTTCCTCCTAACGAAGAATTATGTACTAATAACATTATTTATGACAAATTAGGAGACCTATTTTGTAGTAATGTTATGGGTATTTGACTTGAAATATAAATAGTAAGGTAAATTATATATTTCATACAAAACATTGTTACACAGTAATATATCAAAATTTAGTCGTATAAGTTCTATTTACACACTTTTTTTCGCTAGTCTACTTTCTTTGATTGCATTAACGTATGCGTTGGCCTTAATTTTTGCGCTTACAAATTGATCAAACAGTGTCTTAGTATTAAGATTCAACTGAGCTCTAATCTCCGATTCCCTCTGGAAAACATTCATAGCAAGAGCTTGTTTTCCTATAGATACTGTAAAAGCAGGCTTTTTTTTCTCAAGCGGAGTTTCCATGAACATAGTTTATTTCCATCTCTCATCTCAAAATAAATTTCCGCGAGCCTGCTGTCTGCAGACTCTATATGGTCGCCTTCAAATCCAATATAAACAAGTTCCTGCAAAGCCAATCTCTTAAATAATCAAATTTTGTCCTTTTCTATTGTTTTCAACTCTATCGTTGTGTAATTCCGCATCAAATTGATAATCCTAATTCTCAAGTTGCTTTTGTCCTTGGTAAATGATGTTATATTAGTATAAGAAACACTTGTTCCAAATAAAAAGTATATATAAGATATTATAGTAGTTTACAGTTGTTTCAAGAAAATGTTTATTTTAAGTCATATAATGGAACAACATTTTTCAAACGTCGGATCATCTTTAGAACAGAATTCCCATAAGTATTCAGAAAAACGAAACAAGTCATTAAAACTTTCTAAAAAGTTTAATTTCCACCAAAAATAAAGTAAACGTCACAAAAGTAGGTCCATTGCCATATATCTTAGCACATTATTGAAAATAAAAATGTCCTGCGACTGGTTGGATTTATTTGCTTCCCCACTGAGCAAATTAGGCACAATGTCGTTTTTTAATGTGGAGAGTGAAGGGGAAATGGGGACCAGCTCCTCGGGAAGTAGGGGAGTTGGATAGTGACAATTGGTATGAAGGGTTTCCTCTACATTGACCAATAACTGATTTCTACAAGAGCAATGGTCTTATATGTGGGGTTTCCCCCACATATGGTCTTTGAAATTCATGCCCAGCCCCCGGGGGGGGGGACTTCAAACGTCCTGCGACTGGTGCTTTTATTTTATTTTATTATCGGTGTCAATGTCTTGTCGGCAGCCAACCGGTCTGGATACAAAAGATTATCGAATATAATTGCTGCGATGAATGCATGTGTTGTGTTGTTATATCATAAAACGAATCTTGTGTGATCGTCTAGTCAGAGTTAACGTTGTGTGATCATCTAGTTGTTCTGTCTATTTGTTCATATGCCGTTGTATGTGCGTGCGTGCGTGATACATGTATTTTTCAACATACCTTCGCGCGTCGTCGATGTTGGCCCTCTTGGAAACATCTCGTCTTGGAGGAGAGACTGGTATCTGTTTTGGGGAGGAAAATTCATTTAACTCCAAGCGATGAATTGGTTTTATAGCTTTTATTTCACTTTCCAGATGTCTCACAAAAGGATGGAAAAAAAACGGCTGAAGTGGAGGAGACGTCTGTGAAGCCGTCCGTCGCGTCCTAAGCCCAAACCAAATCTCCACGATTCAGCTAACCTGATCACGTGACTCACACGGAATCCGATTAGCTGATCCTGACTTCCGGTCAACGTCTCTCAATATAATTTACAAACCTCCTCCCCCCTCCCTCTCTCTCTCTCTCTCTCTCTCTCTCTCTCTCTGTCTCGATCCATTCTCTAACACATGTGCCTATCAAACAAAGCTCTTTTTTTCTGAAAAATATAGACACGTAATCTAAACCGTAGATGGAATTGAACAAAACAGCATGTGCTAAAAGGAGCGAAGGGAAATGTTAAAGGCAAAAATTTAAATGACAAGTTAAATATCATTTATGCAAAACTAGAATCACGCAAACCCTTTTAAGCGACTTATTGGAATCGGGTTCCAAGCCGAATCAAAACAGTAGACTTACACAGACAAAAAAAAACTATATTATTTTGTATAGAGCTTTATGAGAGCAATAATAACAAATAATAAACAAATAATAATAAAATGTGTTTATTCTTGTTATATCTATTTTCCTCTCTCATCCTCTCTGTTTCTCTCCCTCTCTCGCTCTCTCTTTATATATATGTGTATATGCGTATGTGTGTGTGTATGTGTGTGCCCGTGTGTGTATGTACATGTGTGTGTGCATGTATGTGTCTATGTATCTATCTGTTATCTTTTTTTTTTTAATGGCGTCATGAACAAAATATTCCATTCTAAGTAGATAAAAGGTATATTAAAATAATTCGATGACGTAGAGCGTTCGTTTTTCTTGTTGCTTAAGCAATTGGATTGTACATGGCTGGATTATTATAATGGAATATGATGACATAATAACATTTTGGGGAAGATAAATGTTGACTATGTCGGTAAATCTAAAAATAAACTGTTTGGGGGGGTTATCTAGAAAAAATGTTTCTTACGTAAATATTAACGCATTCTGTATTAGGATTTTGACTTTGATTGTATTAAGGCCTTCACAGATAAAACTGAGTGAACATATGATTTTATTTGTTTATTTTTTTTTAAAGGAGATATAATTTTACACGGTTGTATTTGAAAAAAGAAGATGAATAAAAAATGTGATTTAAGCAAAAGAATCTCGGAATATGTGTCTGTGTGTTTCTCTCTTTTGTTTTATCATTTTGTTTTTCCTGAGGATGGGGCCTTCTCCCTTTAGTTTAGTTACTCCGACCGAGAGATCTTTTTAAGATTCTAACTGTCCCTTTAAGTGCTATTGTTTGTATTTCTTTTACACTTGGTTAACCGTGTATATTCGGCAGATAGTTTTTGTGTGTCTGTGCGCGTGTTCGTGTGTATAAGTAAATACTAGAAATATATATACACAGTACATTGAAAGAAATATATATACACACAGTAAATATATATACACACAGAACATTATACTAGACTTTTTAGCCAGTTAAAAACGGGCCAAAGTTATAGGCCATTGACTTAGAACGGCACATTGACTTATACGGCACAATTATGTTGACACATCGGTTCTCGCCGGATCACCGAAGTTAAGCAACGTTGAGCCTGGTCAGTACCAGATGGGTGACCTTTTAGGCAAGGCGAGGCGCTGTGTGTACCGCGAGGTGAAATACCAGGTTGAGAAACTGGCGCGGTCTGTCCTTTTCTTGAGGGTGGATGAGACATTCTTCAACCGTGGTAGGTGCCCCATCTAGTGATGGTATCACGATAAAAAATACCCTTGATAGCCCTGGCGAAGCATCAAGTATTCAGCTACCGACAAGATTTGAATTACACTACACACTCGTGTAGTGAGTTCAATTTCGGTTGCGGCCTCGCTGGAGTGGAGACTTAGAATGAGTTCTTTATGATAAGTAGATGGTTGAATATGATTAGATTTGTGTTCAGTTTTGCAACAATATTAATCCCTATTAATCTCTATTAATCCCTAACAGTACATCGAACAGATACTTAGTTCGATGCAGCTTATCATAATAACGGTCCATACAAAATTTCAACCCGATCGGCTCAGTAGCTTCCGAGAAAACTTCTAGAGTAAATGTGGTATTGTGTTGACTAATCCCTGTTAATTCATTACTGTGCATTGAACGGATACTATAATACTTAGTTCGCTGCATCTTATCATAACAAAGGTCCATACAAAATTTCGGCTAGATCGGCAGTGGTTCCCGAAAAAACTTCTAAAATAAATGTGGCATTATGGGTAATGTCTAACTGTGCATCGAACGGATATCACAATACTTAATTCATAACGAAGATCCATGTATAATTTCAACCAGATCGGCACAGTAGTTTCCGAGAAAAAATGGAACGGACAGACTAAGAGAAATATAATATACATAAACATGAAATAGTAAATTATGATGCGTGTTCTACTCGGCGTAAACTGACTGTATCTTAATAAAATGTCATGAAAAGACGATTTAAAATCGTCAGAAAAGTATAAATAAATGGACACGTTTTTGTTCACTAAATCTCCACAGTAAAATCAGCAAAAATATCAACTACTCTGATAAGTATTTTATTTTTATTTCTTTCGGATCCTTTTAAGATGAGGCTTCATAATTTGCGTAACCATTTTTTTTTTTTTTTTTTTTTTTTTTTTTTGCGGACTGTTACTTTCCGCTTCATAGTTACTGTTTCACCACGTTTCGGCCCACTCATCCTCTGACCTTCTTCAGGTGGTTAACTGCGACGGGATAGGAGTGCTGAGTCTTGTAACTGTATCTGTAGTAATTGCTACTTTTCATAATTAGTATTGTCTCACCACGTTTTGGCTAACTAATCCTCTGGCCTGCTTTAGGTAGGATTGAAACCGCTATCTTCCGATAATGCTCACCTGGAACTGTAGAAACTGAACGCCTCTATCCACTACGCCACGAACCCCGAAGGGCGATAAGGGTTGAATTTTATGGTCTTATATATTCAATTTTGCGTTCTTATCTGGCCTTCTATCGCCGGGTGCGTACCAAATGGTATTATAATACCATACAGTACGTAAAACAACGATAACTTCTTTGGAATATTCGATGACAAAATAAACCTATCTGTAATTTGATTGGCCTTCACATTTTCTTCGTTCTCTGTGCTCTCCTATTCACAGATGTCATATTGCTAGTCTCAGTCTTTTCTACAAATACTATTATGGCATTTGTTCTTCAGAATTGTCTGATCTATTCCCTGCTTCCTGTGCGCATTTCTCAGTTTAACACGATTATAGATGTATTTATACTGCTAAACTAAAAGCGTGATTTTCAATATTGTTGAAAACAACAATGTTTATTGATCTTTGCGGTTTCATAACGTTTTCTTTATACAGGTTTATGTTGACTGTTGGTTGCATTAAGCGTTTAAATGATTGTCGCTTGATGTCACGAAAACACAAGAAATGCTATCATGTGATCACGTCTGTTTGGATTTGAGTTTCTTAAGATAGTACCACAATGGTAAATAGACAGGTTCCGCCTTTTGGAACATTATTAAAATCAATAATTATCTTAAATTTTGAATCGATTTTTTTATGCATCCGCTATTTTGTAATGCACCTGTTTTTGTCCAGTTTTTGTGTGTGTGTGTGTTTGTGTGATTAAAATCTGTTTGTTTTGTGTGTGTGTGTGTGTGTGTGTGTGTGTGTGTGTGTGTGTGTGTGTGTGTGTGTGTGTGTGCGCGCGCGCACACACACGCGCGGCGAAATATATGAATGGAACAGACACGTGAGAAAAAACATTTTTTACGAGGGAGTCACCACTTATTAAGGCTTGACAACCACTCGAGGAGAAGGGTTCATGAGTGTACTATGGTAACTGAGACAATAGCGTAGTGATTGTTAGTTGTCATAATTTGATTAATTAAGGGGGACAATTCTACAAGCATTTGTTTTCATTGGATTTGAAACGGTCATATAGTTCAACTGGAAAGGGCGATTCTTTGTTCATGGAATTTGCGTTTAGATTCGGGCATCGATAGAGAGTGGGGGGATTGTTGATAGTGGTTGTACCTAGACGAGTGTTTTTTGTGAAAGTTTGGCGGGAGGACCATAGATTGAAGCTTAGATAAGCACTTGCTAATAAAAAAAACGAACGATAGAGTAGGGAGACTCACAATGTTACTTCTGTGGGAAAGAGGTTGCAGGGAGGAGAAAAAGGCATCACATTTTTTTTATTACATTTTCACCACAAATCAGGCACATTGCTACTTTGATGTAGGGGGCTACTATTAGAGACACAGGCTACAGGAACTTCTGCATGTCAGTAGAGTTGGGGAAGCAGGAACCTGGCAGGGAGTTCCAAAGTCTAGCGGTTCTGGGGAAGAAACTACTGGAGTAGAAGGCTCTCTTACGTCTAGGGATCTCTACTGTGAAGAGGTGGGATTGTACTGCTTGTCGGGTTTGTTGGGGGTATTTACGTAGAGGGGGTACAAGTGCTTGCAGCTCATCAAAATATACACCGTTAAAGTATTGTAGAACAGGCAGAGGGATGCTACATTACGTTGATGGGACAGAGGCTGAAAGCTGGATGATAGTTCAGGACTTATTAGGTGGGCGACTCTCCTTTGGACCTTGTCTAGGAGTGAGAGACTAGTCGCAACAATACTCCAATACATGGGCGAATGGTGGCCTTATAGAGGTACAGAATACTTTCAGGGGTCAGTAGCTTTCTAGCACGGTAGAGTGAACCTACCTTTTTCGCAGCGGTCCTGGCAATGCTCTCAATGTAATTGTTCTAACTCATGTTTCCTGTGAACGTTAGGCCGAGGAGTTTAAAAGATGTGCTTTCAGTTAATGAATCTTTGGTCATTGCTATTGGTGGTAGAGAAGGTTTCTTGTAGTTATTGAAGAAAACAAGTTTAGTCTTGGCAGCATTCAATGTTACCATCCATTTTCGTCCCCATTCAATTATAGATTGGGGGTCATCCTCTAGTGTTTCTGCCATTTCTTTAGATATGTGTTCATTTGTTTTCCTGTCGTGTATGTTATAGAGCGTGGTGTCATCAGCATATATACCCATTTCACAGACAATTTTGTTAGGGAGGTCATTTATGAATATTAGGAATAACAGAGGTCCAAGGATAGACCCCTGAGGCACTCCCGCATTTATATGATATTGTTTAGATGTACGGCCATTGAGGACAACCTGGATTTTTCTATTATCTAAGAAGGGTTTAATTATGTTAAGTATTCTTCCAGTGATACCGTATGATCTGGTTTTCCTGAGAAGACCTTCGTGCCATACCCTGTCAAAAGCTTTAAATATATCTAAAGCTACCGCTCTACCCTCCCCCGCTTGGTCAAGTGAATGGTATATACGCTCGGAGATTACAGTTAGAATGTCTGCTGTGGAACGGGCTTGTCTAAATCCATATTGTTGGTCGGTAAGAAGTTTAGCATCTGTAAGGTGATGGACTAGAGCTTGGTTAATTATGGACTCAAATATTTTGGCAAAAAGTGGGAGGAGGCTAATGGGACGGTAATTTGCTGGGTCAGTTCTTCTGCCAGAATTCTTGAAAACTGGCACCACAGAAGCAGTTTTCCAGCAGGCAGGAAAGCAAGATTCATTAAGGCATTTGTTGTAAAGTTTGGAGAGGATTGGAGCTACTTCGGCGGAGAACTTTTTTAATAGCACCCCCGGGATGAGATCAGGTCCGCATGCTTTTGCAGTGTCAAGATGTTTTATAATCGCATGCACCTGAGAAGGGGTGGTTTTCAGATCGTCACGTGTGGCGTCTGTCCGCAAAGGAAAGTCTGGGAGAGGCTGGTTAGCAGGGTCTAGTGTGGAGTTGGAGGCAAACCGACTGGCAAGCATGTTAGCCTTCTCGGTTGCTGAGCAAACAACTTCATGATTGTTGTATAGTGGGGGAATTGTTGATTACCCATTATTTACTACACTGTTGTGGATTTTCCAGAACTCGCGGGTTCCTAACTTCTGAGCTTCGGTGCGTTTTTTGGTGGTTTCAGTAAATTCTCTCTTAGCTGTCGCTATTTCTTTCTTAAAGTTACTTCTGGCTTCTATATACTTCTGTCTGTTTGAACTGGATTTATGTCGGTTAAATCTATGGTATGCGTGCTGCCTTTGCGCGATGGCAGCTGCACATGTGGAAGTAAACCATTGCGGAGAGTGGGGCTTGCTATAAAATTTCTGCATGGGGACATGTGCTTCATTTGCTGTTTTGAACCAGTCAGTGGTTTCATTTGCGCACTGTTCAGCAGGAAGTGAAAAGATATTTCGCCATGGAGCGTCTCTAATGAAATCCCTGATGGCTTCCCAGTTGGCCTTTTTATAATATCTCGTTGTTTTGAACAATGGCTCTTCCATTTTGGCTCTAGAGTTTAGGGTGATTTCAACTTCCCAAGTGGGCTGTGGGTGTTCGTAACACAATCATCAGGAACTGTGGTCAGAAACAGATCTAAAAGTGATGCATGTTGCTTTTGCTGGTCAGGGAAACAGGTTGGAAACGTAATCGTCTGTGGTAGGGAATGAGATATAGAGAAGCTATGTGTTGTGGTACCAGCTGCATCTGTGTAATTAGAGAATCCAAGCCAGTTACTCTGGTGGACATTGATGTCACCAAATACATGAACTTGTGCGCTAGTGTCGAGGGTTCGAAGCCGGTTTTGAAATCTGTCAAGGCAAGATAGGATGCTTCTAGTGGTTTCTCTTCAGATGTGGTAACAGTATTCCATTTTAGGGCGTATAAGAGGTAGGCTCTTAAACAGGTAGAGATTTCGTCGAGAATGAGATACCTTCTGGGGGAGTAGAATGGCGCAATGATTTTTCCAGCGACCTTGGCAACAGATTTGATATATGTTTTCCACTTCAGGTCAGGAGTGAAATTCAGTCCCAGAAGCTTGTTAAAACAGGGTGTCTCTTTGAGAAGAGAGCCATTCATATACACTAGGGGCAAGTGGAGATCAGAGTGTTGGTGGTGAAATGATAGAAACGCGTTAAAATTAACCAGACACCTTTTGCCCTATTGCACCACGTGCTCAAGGTCGGAAGAGAGAGACTAAGAGAGATCTTGGTCGTTGCTGCCTTTAAATTGTTGCCATAGATAGTAGTGTCGTCTGCATATATGTTGTCGAATGAACTTAGAATGAGATTATGATTGATGAAGATAAGGAAGAGAGACAGACGTGGGATAATAAACTATTTATCGTCAATATATATTAAATCATGTTCTCGTTTTGTTTTGTTTTGTTTTTTTTTTCCTTTCGTGTTTTTACTTCGAGTAACTCGCAAGGTGGTTGGTTTTTTCGCGCAATAATAATTGACTTGTGCTTGCATTTATTAAGGGGATAGTGTTACAATCAGTACTGCGAGAGAGCTATAAGTTTAATAATTATTTTGTTTCTAAATTTCCAAAACACTTACATAATAAACAGTTGATCATCCCTTTTTTTCTATTTCACGGTTTAAGATAAGGTGCACTGTTAATGTTTTATTTCGTTTTATTTCGTATTTGTGAATTTTCCATTCATATCTACTTATACAAGTTCTAATTCTACGTTATACGAAATTACTTAATACCTCTAGGATTTAAACGAGATATTTTCTTTGTGTATAAATGACCAAAATCTTCTTTTCAATATATATATATATGTGTGTGTGTGTGTGTGTGTGTGTGTGTGTGTGTGTGTGTGTGTGTGCATTTTCTTCGTGTATAAATGACCAGAATCCTCTTTTCACTTTTCAATATATATATATATATATATATATATATATATATATATAATATATATATATATATAATATATATACATATATAATATATATATATATAATATATATACATATATAATATATATGTATATATTATATATGTATGTATATATATATATATATATATATATATATATATATATATATATATATATCATTCAGAAGAATACAAAATGATATATGATATAATCAAAAATATGTAAATATGTTCCAGAAAATTGAACATCAATAAAATTCTTCTTTTTTTTTTTTCGTATATATGTTTCAGAAACTTTTTAATGAAAACTGAATTTCGATACATCCAAGTTAAAACATTCTACGTCATTTAACATTTAGACATCCGTCATTGCCTGAAAACAATACCGTGTAAAGCATGTGTAATTTTGATAATTTAATCATTCATGTATAACGTTATCTTAAAAAAGGGTGTTATTAGCAGTATGTTTTTCCACTTCATTGTACTATCTCTAACGACCAGAAAATATAAGTTACTGGATATTTGTAAGTACGGTGCAATATTTTAACAAACTTCTAATGATAATAAGCCATTAAAAACTGTGCCATCAGTAAAAAAAAAAATTTCCTTGCAGGTTTTCTTTTCTTTTTTTTTTTCTTTCTTTTTTATTAAAAAAAAAAACTGTGTTTGCAAGCATGTACCTGTGCTGTTATAAAAAAATATAAAATCTCAAAATATAAAGTTATTTTCGTAATTCGATGTAACATTAAATAGAAGAGGGTCCAATTTCTTGCATCGAAAAACTTTTCTCTCATTTGTCTTGGTAAGAGTGACATAGCTCTTGATTTTTCGTAATTTTTGAGGGGAAGGAGGTGAATTCTCTTACTGTTTCCTGTTTTCCCCTCCTTTATCAACCTCATTAAGATCCCTCATTTATCTTTCTGTATACCGAGACTTTTGCAATCGTTTTTTGTCTTTCCTGTCAAACTTATGTTCTTCCGGTTTTCCTTACACAAAAAACCGTTCAATAATAGCAAACGCATGTGTGTGTGTATGTGTGTGCGTGTGTGTGCGCGCGCGTTCGTGTGTGTGTGTGTGTGTGTGTGTGTGTGTGTGTGTGTGTGTGTGTGTGGCTAGAGTGTCGTTTCTTAAAATTGGTAACGATTTGCTTATCGCTCCTGTTGTCATCTTCATCTATGTTTCAGCAGCGATTTAAACTTTCTTTTTACTCATATTTAATCCAAGCAGGGCCAATTGCCACTGAAATGTAAGTGGCTACTCTGAATTAGGGACCATATATACGGGGACACTATAAGTAGATATTTGAGCAGCGAGATATCTAATCACTTTACATACAAATTCCTGCATTTTAGTACAGTCGAGAATCTGGATATAGAGAAGGAACCAAAATCTAGTAGTTCGAAGGAAGAAATTTCTAGAGTAGAAGGCTTCCTGGAATCGAGGGGGGTCTCTACAGTGGATGCGTGAGATTTTGCTGCGTGTCGGAAGTATTTACGGCGAGGGAGAGGTGGGGGCGGAGTACCAGTGCTCTATTATAGTTTTAGTCGAAATTGATTTTATCAGGTCTCGTGGTCCCAATCAATTGAAGGTCTGATAATGCTGTAGCGATATGAAGTAGAAGCATATCAATACGGTAGCTCAACGAGCAGCTTTAGTTAACTTTACAATCAGTACCTTTAGCTTCGTTCTCTTGAACAGTGTGTTAAAAAAAGGGATTTTTAAACTAATAGGTCCCGAATTGTCTACCAAGCTCTAGCCTCTGCCCAACCGCAGGAATCTTTGATACATCTGCTTGTTTTACAAGTACTTCAATGAAATGTGGCCCGACGATCTCACTGCACTTTTATCCCTTCAACGTAAATACTGCCAAACAATTCGACAAGCAGTAATATCCCACGCTTTCACTGTAGAGGCCATCAGATTTCAGAAAACTTTATACTCTAATATATAATATAACCCTAACCCCTCTTCTCCGGGGCCGGGTCGCATCCGCATCCGTCGTTATCATGGTTCACTGGAGCATACTTGTGATGTACTTCTGGCCGTGTTCGTTGCTCCCAGCTCACAGGACCATAGATGCAACCCAGCAGGGCTACATTCTTACTTGTCTAGTGGTGGACCCCTTAAGGGTGATCAGACTCTCACTGATCACTGGAAAATATATTCTGCTGTTCAGGGCACGCGAAATGTGCATGACCCTAAGTTCGTGTGGCAACATTGTCGATTTCGGCCGTCACTTTGGCTTCGTGCTGGATCCAGTTTGTCTCCTTCATCGTCTGGCGTCAGGGGATATCTGAAACAAACTACATCTTCATTTCAGGCCGGCAATCGAGAAAGAAAGAAAACTCTGGGACATTTTTATATAACGAAACAAATTAATTATTCATAAATCGGTTTACACTTGTTTAGTCGAGTTCTTTGATTCAAGCTTCATGATGCAGGTTGCATACTTAAGTTCCACTAATCAATTTCCCAGCTAAAAACAAGAGTTTTCAACTTAGCTCTTATGAGGGTTTCGCCCCCCCCCCCAGGCGGGGTGAGAGCGATGTGGACGTCTCGATGCCAGTCAGTAAAAAGGACTCTGGATCCTGACTCCAAAAAGTCAATCGTTTTTATCAAATCAGAAATTCCTCGCTCTGCCTTTTTGGAGTTATTCTTCTCTTTTCCATTATCTTATTCTTTTCTTTCTCTCGTGAACTCATTATTTTATTCTTTTCATTTTCTCTTTCTTTTCTCTCTTCTTCGTCTTTCATGACCATATCTCTCCTTAGATTCAATTTATTTATCTATCTGTCCAATTAACTTATCACTGGCTGGTGATCTGGCAGTTAAAATACAACAGATGGACCCAACGACAATACCCCCCAGACACCAAAAGAGACCTTTTGAACCCAAGTCATTGTACCTTTCAGCAAGACATTGTTTCTTTAATAATTTGAATTGTTGTTCTAACCTAAACCAGAAAACGACCCTGTATTGCTTTTTCTGCCAACTCGATAATCTCATTATCATATTTATTTATTTATTTATTTCCCATCGAAATATTCACTATTTCTTCTCTCATTGAAATATTTACTCTTTTCTGTGGACAGGAATCTCATAAACATCTGTTTTTCCTCTCCCATCTTCTCTTCCTCTATTTGAAAAGCAAGATCGTCTGGTGTCGCCAGGGATCTCGTCATAATAACTTATTTCCTCAAACTACTTGCTTTTGGAATCCTCTCCATGCTCCCTGTTTCTTCGGCTGTACCAACATGCAGAATTTTAAATGTAATGTGAAAAAAATATTTCGCTGCACAACTCCCCTCTGAGGAAGGCCCCTAAAAATCTGACCTCTAATTCATAATAGCGCCTTACGTTTAGGTAGCAGTGCGCCTTGTTTGGAGGGGGGGGGGGTAAATGAAAGTAAACAAAAATTAAAAAATTTTTAAAAAGTTGTGTAAGTAGAAAGTGAAACACGAATTTCTTGAAAGAACTCAGAAGTGAGTGATAGCAAAGCCACAGTTAATGCGATTGATTGGCGATAAAGATAAAAGGACGGTCTTACATAATAATGTATGACATGTCACTACCCATTCGAACCATCTTAAATTTACATTCTAGGATGACATAGGCCTCGTTTTCATTCCACAACGAACCCGATATCACCCAAACCAGTAAACTGGCCCAACCCACATTCAATTAGGTAATTTTGCCTTTTATTTCACACTAGCTACCCGGCGTTGCTCAAGGCAAAAGTGTAACATATTTCTACTTAAACTACTATTTCTATACCTCTCTCTATCCGTCTCTCTATCTTTCTCCCTACACCGTTTTCATCCTTCCTCTTCCTAATCTCCTCTTTCTCCTTCGCCTATTCTCTTTTTTAACTGGACATGCATACAAACATAGACAGATATATTTTCTTTATATAATAAATTCATCGGCAAATAAGTACATAATGACATTTAAAAAAAAAAAACACCTGTCCCTAACGAAATTTGTACTAATTTATTATTTTTAAATTTTAGATATTATTCATCCGGGTCAACGCCAATCAAGAATATACAGACTTTATGGATGTTTGTTTAGCAATTTCTTTACCTTTAGCTGGATACACGTGCACACAAACAACTTTTCTTTATATAATAGATAACTTAGAAATTTGCATGTTAACGTAATTTTCTCGTCTCAAATCTTTCATTGACTCAATAGTTTTTGCATGCTTTCTTTTCAGCATAAATCTGCTTAAATCACAAACTTACGAAAACACAACAATTTATTTTCCATTTCTAACAGACCACCAACCGCGTAGAGATCAATAAGATTACCAGCGACGAACGCTATTCTTTTCAAATAGAATACTGAAAGAAACACGCGGCTGAAAACTTTTCATTCTTAATTCAAAAAAAAAAGGGGACGTACAATCCTTTCATACAGCAAAAAAAATTGCACGCAATTGTATATATAACATCATTGAAAAATTTCCAATAAAAATTATAGACCCGTGTCGCTATCGTACCTGTTCATAATTGTATTACAAGTTTTCATTGATAGAATTCTATATTTCAAGTTTACGCTACAACATATTTTTTCTCATCACTATTATAGATTTTTTTTCTTTTATCGTTACAGCAAAAACGCAGTCCTTCTGTGGCTTCGAAGACCCGAATATTTGTGGTTTCACTCAGGCTAATGGAACTGATAACTTTGACTGGATTCGGGCCAAAGGAAGTACACCGTCCGCTGACACCGGACCAGAAATGGACCATACTTGTAAATCGAAAGAAGGTAAGGTTCATAATTTAGATAGTTTTTGTTATCATCGGAATTAAAGTTGAAAAATTTCAGACTTTATTAGTTTTTCATGCTGGCAAAAAGAAAGACCATCACTCAGTTGAATACATTCAAGTGTATCTCTCTCTCTCTCTCTCTCTCTCTCTCTCTCTCTCTCTCTCTCTCTCTCTCTCTCTCTCTCTACATCACTCTCATGTCACATACACACGCGCAGATACACATACATCTATATCTATCTATCTATACACACACATATTTGAACCTATAAAAGTGGTGGACGAATGTTTATTTAAAATAGACATTTGGCGAGGTTATTTGTGGTCACCGCTCCTGTGGGTCGATCGGTAGCACTGCTAACTATTAACGCGATGGTTCTAGGTTCAATCCTCGGCTTGGGAGAGGTGCTAGTCTAGCAGCACTGATGAGTTATGATACTACAAAACGGGACTGTATGTCGATTACTACAGATATATATAATTATAAAAATTACATTTTATTTACGGATTATCTTTTAAGAGTGTGACTATGGTTAAATTCCATCCATCCATCGCAACTGTAGCCGAGATTGAACTCACTACACGAGTTTGTAGTGTAATTCAAATCTTGTCGGTAGCTGAATATTTGATGCTTCGCCCCATCTACCCTCGAGAGAAGGATAAATCGTGCCAGTTTCCCAACCAGGTATTTTACCTCACTGCACATACAGCGCCTCGCCTTTCACAATGGTTACCCATCTGATACTGGCCAGCCTCAACATTGCATAACTTCGGTGATCTGGTGAGAACCGATGTGTAAACGTAATTGTGCCGTGACAGAATTTCGACGTTCTAAATAAGTAATTAAAGAAAAGAAACAACTGCAATATTTTACATTTAAATACTTTTAAATAACAAAAAAATAATAACTCTGAACAAATAAATGAAATGTACTAGAACACTATTTTATTTGTTTCTATATTTGTAAATATTATTGGTATTTAAATAAGTTTAATTATTATCTGTATATTTAAAAGTTGTTAATTAATTCCCTCTAAAAATGTTGTGATCGGGTATTTTGTTTTTCATACACTCAGAGAAAATATCTCGACTCAGACATTCAAAAGAATATCGCAGATTTTGTTTATAAAAGCACTTTTTGTATTTATTTTAGACAGTAGTAATTATTTATGGATTGAATGGTTTAAATAGATAATAAATAATTTGCCATATAAATAATTCATTGTTCATGCTCATTAATCATATCAAATCCATTTTAAGATAAATACGCAGTCGCTAGTATGATTTCATTAAAAGAACATTGTAATTAGTTGTTCAAAATAAAATTATTTTACCTATCATTCTGATATACGAGTAATTTTTAAAAATAGTTTAACATTTTTTTAAATATATATATATATAATTGTTTATCATAACGCTGAAATGGCCCAAATTAGATATTTTCATTAATTTCATAAACTGCTTTTGTATAGGTAATTATTGTTATTGTCTCTATTGTAATAGTAATTCTAGTTGGAATAAACATTTTTGAAGTAAACTGAATCGAAACACATTTTGGTAACGAACATAGTACAACGATTTTATTAGTCGGATTCAAATCTGTCGATAACGAGAATAGATACGAAAGTAAACGTTGATGCACTCGCGTGCGTGTAGAAATAAGTACTTACATATTATAAGGAAAAACGAAACTTGCTTGAGTCTGTAGACAAATTGGGTAATCGCTAGAAAAAAAGAATCAGAAATCTTGGTATATAGTTAAGAATGTTCATGTCGTGAATATCTCGGAAAAATATTGTGCGAAAGACAAGCAAAATCAGCGCGCAATCCCAGTTCAACATCAAGTTAATAAATAAATAAATAAATAAATAAAAAGTTAATTTAATTATTTTTATACATCTTTTTCTTTCTTTACAACATCGGTATGACTTCCAGTTCAATGCAGATTTTTAATCTCATCTGAAAGCCTACAATACTGTCAATGCAGTGCATTTATAATATAATAATTTTTCATCATTGTTATTCGCTAAAGAAACTTAAATTAATTAAATCTGAATGACTAAGCGTGAAACTTATTTTATTTATCATACCTATATTACCATTGAAACAACTGTTATTTATATCATCTTCTGAAATGCTGTTTATATGGTAGAAAGCAAAGACACAACTGCAGTTATTTTTATTTATAATTTTTATAACTATTTTAAACAGTTTATAATAAATTAATGTTTGGTGTTTTTCTTTTGTAATTTTATTACCTTATTTTCAATAGTTTTGTCGATATTAAGAAATAAAAGTAATAAATTAAAGTGATATAAGAGAAAAGGATAAATTACAAAACCTTCTTTAAAATATTATTTGCATTTATTTTAAAAGGATTTAATTTAAATGAAGACAAATATATCTTAGCTAGTTAAAAAGAATGATAGCCTAACAAGGCATATGAGTAGAAAGAGGAGTTCATAGATAGAGAGAGAAAGTAGCTTCGTTTTTATTTTGTTTTGTTTTTTGTCACTCACTCACATTCCTGCTCCCTTTTATCTCTCTGTATCTCTTTCTTTCTCTTTCTCTCTCTCTCTCTCTCTCTCTCTCTCTCTCTTTCTCTCTCTTTCTCTCCCTCTCTCACTCTCTTCCCCCTTTCTCCCCTTCTCTCCGCTTTCCACTCTCCCTCACTGTCTCTCTACTTTTCTCTCTCTCTCCCTCTCGCTCCCTCTCTCTCTCCGTCTCTCCCCCCTCTCTCTCTCTCTCTCTCTCTCTCTCTCTCTCTCTATCTATCTCTCAGCAAGAAGAATGTCTTAACAGATATGTTTATCATATTTTTAATGAAATCAAAATAAAATAAATCGTGGTAGTTGTTGTGACACAGCAGATCACGTGTACGTTGAGTAAAATAGAAATTCCAATCGATTTTTCGATTATAATAAAATCTATTCATTTTATCGGCTCTACCGATTTTATGTGACTTTTTTCTTCTCTTTCTTAATCAACATTTATTTATCTCTCCCGATTTGTTTTCCAGGTCATTTTATGCATTTGGAAGCTTCGGCCAAAGGACGGGGCCACACAGCAGTGTTGACGTCACCCTCCTACAAAAGCTTCACTGCTCAATGTGTCCAGTTCTATTACCACATGTTTGGTCGCCACATGGGCACATTGAACGTTTACACACAAGTAAGCCTGACACACTTGTCTTTTATGCCAAACGGTTTCATAACAGTCACTTCAATCTAAGGCAGCTTCAAATTATAAATTAATTTTCTGTAGATTAAATAGACATATTTAAACTACTGAGGACTTATCTCATATAAACTTTCTGAAAATAAAAATATAAATTTTACGCTCTTATTTTAATTTTTCCTTATAATAGAGAACTCGGCTGGAATTCTTTTTCCAAAATCTAACTATATATATATATATATATATATATATATATATATATATATATATATATATATATATATATATATGTATATATGTGTATATATATATACTTGTTTATTGTTATATAAACATGCTCACATCCCGCTGCTACAAATAGCCACTTGTTTCAATCAAACAACAGATATCATCTGGCAGCGACTTGACTATTCAAATGTTCATTGAATAAACATTATTATAAGTTTATTCAATGAACATTTGAATAGTCAAGTCGCTGCCTGATGATATCTGTTGTTTGATTGAAATAAGTGGCTATTTGTAGCAGCGGGATGTGAGCATGTTTATATAACAATAAACAAGTATTATCAGCTCTTTTTATTGAGCACTATCTAACAACCTCGTTGAATTCACTAGTCCATTACTTTTGAATAAAAAAAAACCCGAGTATATATATATATATATATATATATATATATATATATATATATATATATATATATATATATATATATATATATATATATATATATATACTATGAAATGAAATGTCACGGAGATAAGATGGGTGAAAAAAGACAAAAGGAAAAAGAAATTAAACACAGGAATAACTTATCAAAAGCAAGAGTCTTGCCAGTTATATTCGATGCAACAAACGTCTTCAGAAAAAGTGAAAATTCTTATATTTATTGAAGTAACAGCAAAAACAAAATTAGAAGAATTATGCAGCCCGTTCGATAACTACGTTAAAATGGAATAAGGGAGAGAAAAAAAAAGAATAAAAGGAAAATGAAATTCGGGTGAAATGCAGTAAAAAAATAGTTTAACTGGGATCGGAGTTTTAATGCAGTGACGAGGTATATTGCATTGTTTTTTGTTTTGTTTTTGTTTTTGTTTTGTTTTTTTTTGGGGGGGGGGTTCAAGATGTTTGCTTAAAGAATAAAATCCGAGTTTAAGTTTTACGTACGTTAGATGAAAACGAGAGATGGATAAGAGCACTTTTGATGCATTTGCGTTGTAGAAGAGGAGATTCAGTTTTGAGGAGTGTGCATTTGTAAATTCAAAATCGTGTTGAATATGTTTCTGGCTATAATTAATGTGCTAGTGGAATTATCGTGTTTGAATCCCGGTTCGTGTTGGCAAATGCATGATTTTATATTTCTGACTGTTTTGCCGATATAAAACATCGAATATGAGGCATATTTTATTTTGTAAATGCAATCTATGTAATGGGCGGCCTTAGCGGGTAGGTTGGGGCGAGGTTTCGTATTGAGTAAATCCTTAATGGATTTAGAAGTTGAAGTATTTTTTTATGCTATATTTGAATTGTTTATTAATACGTATAAGGAAATAGATCTGAGATTATTGGGGAGGTTTCTGTAAGATGTATTTTGATCATTCTTATCGGTGTTATTTGCTGGTTTAATTTGTTTTCCTTCTTTTATTTTTCCACACACACACACACACACACACACACACGCACGCGCGCGCACACACATGCATACGTGCACACACGCATATATATGTGTATATACTAAGTCATCCTCAGGATATAAATGATATTTTGTAAACAGCCTTTATCATATACATATGTGTGCGTCTGTGTCTGTGTATTTTTAGTAGTTAAACATTCAAGGTTTCAGTTTATTGAATATTTATGTCTAACTCTGGGGCATGCATAAATAAACAATAGAAAAATTAATTATAGTACCATATCCAAATAAGATCATGTCGGTTTGAATTAAAAAAAAAAAGAAGAAGACTCTTTTGAGAGGAGTATGATTTTTTTGAGTCATGAGTTTAAACCGCAGCATGTGTACGTAAATATTGAGACATGACTATTTTAACCGCAAAAACCAAAACCGCAAGCTCTTTCGGCGAAATGGAGAAAATGGGCGAGCGAGTAAAGTTAAGCAGTGACATTCTGATGTCGTTTAATGGAGAAAACGATGTGGGATCGTGATTTAATAAATCGAAGCTGGTTATGTAGCTGCAAAAGATAGGTGGCGTAACAACATTGATCCGGATGTATTTGGAGGTGAATGCGCTGAAATTTGGATAGAAGGAATTAACTGATATCAAGAGTATTGAGCAAATGACAGCATTTTCGGAGGGTGCCTCTGAAACCTATAACAAGCTCAGAAGAATTACCTGGATCGGGGAATTGGTAGATGTGTATACAGCAGAAATAAGGCGACTAGTTGCGTTTTCCGGGACAATATACGAGACAAAGCCATGAAAAGACTATGAAAATGGCTTTTGTACGTGATTTTCCTGACCGCATCTTGATGGAACTGCAACGATTAACTTGAGATCGAAACCATAAAGGTGGGCGGAATTTTGAGGAATGACAGGGTGCTGGCCACCTCAAAGCCCGGATTTGAATCCGATAGAGAACCTCTGGTCGATTCTGAAGAGGAAGGTTTACGAAAACGGGCATGAATTCCATAGTAAAAAAAGACATTTGGGAGAGAATCAAGAAGGTATCTTCTGAAATCACACCTAAGCAAGTGCATATATTAACATCCAGGAGGCTGATTGATTTGATTAAAAATGGAGGAAAGCGAATAAAGGGTTAAATAGTTTCATAAATTCGTATTGTTCTGTTAATTGTTATTTGAGTAATAACTGTTGTTTTCTTGTAATATGTTATCAATATATGGTACTATAATCATGATGACACAATTTTTCGAATTATATCATGTTTAAAAATGGTATTTATTGCGTATAAATGAGTGCTTGCAAACTCTTTTGGTCCATATTCCTTCCTGAAATCATTTAAAGATCCATACACCCCCCCAGAATATGATTATTTGGTTTCCGTTTCTATGAATTTACTTCATATATTTGCATATCAAACAGTGAGTAACATAGTTATTATATTGGAAAATATTGAAGCATAAATTTACGAAGTTATACAATTTGCAAACAATTTTTACCCCCACTGTATATATGTGTGTGCATATATATGTATCTGTGTGTATGTATATGTATGTACGTGTATGTATATATGTGTGCATATATGTATGTGTTTGCATGTATATTCATATATTTACAAGTTTATGAAATATACATGCCTATACTTATATCTTTAATATAATTTACATGTCTATTACATTCAAAATAAGTTTATTGGAATCGAAACGATGTAAAGGGCATATACGAAGTGCCTTAAATAAGTTTCCAGACTTTTTTTTTTTTTTTTGCACAGTCATTTAAAACTACCGTAGTCCCTTAAAAAATCAGTATGTTATTGCTATACATCTTATGAGATGATTGACCAATTTTTTATGATTTTAGGTTCAAATGAACAGCTACAGCAGGAATTGGAATACACCCTACTAAAGCCTGATTGTCACAGCTGGTGAATTTCAAAAATGCAATCTGGGCATGAGGACACTTTAGAAGAACGATATGCAATAAAATTGTTTTAAACTTCAAAAAAAAAATGCCACAAAAACGCATGGAATGCTTCAGACTGCTTTTGGACCATTTTGCATGAATCGAGCATCAGTTTTGGAGTGAAATTCAAGGAAGAGAGGGAGTCTGTGAAGGATGATGAGAGGTGTGAGAGGAGTAAGGAAGTCAGAACACCAAAGTTGATTGGCCAAATAAAGAATTTCATGGATAAGGACCGTTGTGTGTCTATAGAGACAATAAGTGCACAATTTAATGTCAGTGTAAGAACTGTACACACAATGATTCAGAGGAACTGAAGATGTGAAAGATTTGCTCGAAGTTTTTCCCAAGGATGCTCAGAGAAGATCAGAAAGAAAAACGTTGTCATGACAACAGGGAGATGGTCGAGCTGATTAATTCAGATCTCCCAGTTCTTGATGCTTTGGTGACCTGCGACGAAAGCTGGATCTTCTGCTATGAACCAGAGACCAAGAGGCAGAGTTCCCAATGGAAGCATGCCGGCTCTCCGAGACCCAAGAAGACCAGACAAAGCAAATCCACCTAGAAACTTATAATGACCCCTTTTTGACAGCTGAAGCATGATCTACATGCACTAGGTTTCCACTGAACAGACAATCAACAAGGAATACTGTGTTGAGGTTTTAAAGGAGTTCAGGAAGAGATTTCGTCGGAAGAGGCCAGCACTCTTTAAATCTGGTCAGGTGCATTTACACCAGGACAATGCACCAGTCCACAACTCCATCCTTATCACATACTACTTAAATAAGATGACCACAAGACAGTTCCTTGCCCTCTTTTTAATTCATACCTTGCTCGCTGTAACTTTTAGTTATTCCCTAACCTCAAGGAAAACCTTAGAGGACTTCCATGGGGCATTCCAGAGGTTGTTGGAACGGTACAACAAGTGTATTATAGCCAGATGAGATTACTTCGAAGGGGGGCTAAAATTTCATGTGTGTACTATCAATAAAAGTGGCCATACGAAAAAAATTCTGGAAACTTATTGAAACCACCTCGTAGTACGCTTCTGCGGCTGGGGTCTACCGTGAAACTTTTAAAAGTGCCTTAGAATTATGTATTATTAAATATAGTATACATCTACTGACTTTAATTAATGTTTTATTATAACCAGATATGTTGCACCTACTATTCCGAAAATTAATGCCGTGTTATCTTTTTCCCGGTCAACTCTGAGTAACACTGTCAATCCTCTATAATCGTAATTTCAGATCTAAGCATCATAGCTAAAAGATTATCTTTGCTGTCTTTCTCACTACTTTAACTAGACCGTTTTTAACGTACATTTTTTGTTAAGATTAATTTCTCGTCTTGGTATTTTTTTTTACCGGAAAATTTTATTCATCGTTTGTTGTGCCTACTTTTCACCTCATTTCTTTCTTTTTTCTTCTTTTTTTTTTTTTTGTTAAGTTTGTAAAAATGAATATTTTTAAAAAATTCAAAAGGTTTTAATTAACCCTATTCTTCTTTATTTTTTTTTTCTTCTAAAAATAAAGTCCACAACGGCGTCGGAAGTCCAGTCCGTTTGGCGGGCTTATGGTAACCAGGGGAACGTGTGGATCAAGGCGCGCCTTTCAATCCCTCGAAATCTTGCCAAGACTGGCTATCACGTAAGTACTGAATGAGCGATGGAACAAACATTCGTTAACTTTGTTGGTATTAACCGATTTCTCTATTTGTAAACAAACGCTGATCTTCCGTCTAGGGATTTGACACGTGGGAAGGCATCCTTAGACTATAATAAATCTGTGTCAAATCCTTCGGGTAACTTATTAGAGAAAGCAAAACTCTCTCTCTCTCTCTCTCTCTCTCTCTCTCTCTCTCTCTCTCTCTCTCTCTCTCTCTCTCTCTCTCTCCATCCCCAGAAATATAGTAAACATATGTGTTGTATGTTTTACCTTTAAAAATGTGTGTCTGTTTGTGTAAAGGAATTTCGCGCAGAGCCTGAATGAGGCCAAACCTTGTTAAACTATGAATGAAACAAACTATCTTAAAAACGCTTCATTTGGCAAAATGCTTTCGTTGTTTGCTTGAATTAGAAGCGCTTAGTTTTTAGTAATCTAATTTTAAAATACATCAATTCTGATCATATAAGTGGGAGCGTTTTATTTTAAACTAGCAGGGTTACCCAGCATCACGCAGGCTACTAATTCCTGTAAATACGTAGATTACAGAAGAAAAGTTAAAGTAAACAACCTGCTTAATATTCTAATTGGAAATGCCAAAGTTAATTCTGTGACAAAACGAAGTTTGTCTCGGGTGAGGTTCGAACCGACAACCTCTGTCTCTGCAGCGCGTTAACCGATTGACCCACCGCGGTAAGTACAAATATCAGCGCTGTTAAATACATAAATTACACATATTGTTTTTCTCCCCTTTCTCTCTTTCTCTCTCTCTCTCTCTCTCTCTCTCTCTCTATCTATCTATCTATCTATCTCTCTTTCCCTTTCACTTATTCACTTTCTCATTAACTTTCTTCCTATTTTTCCCCTCTCTATCTCCTCTCTCGTTATCTAGAGTAGTGTAAGTTAGAGGCGCAAGTAAAACAGAGAAAATAGTCAATGAAATAGTGTATATATGTATATAGAACATATTTTATAAAATTTATCCTCGGTGTTATGGGTGACACGCGTAGTAGATGTTACTGTAAGTGTAAGGACTCCTCCACGTTTCTCTCTTCGTGACACATAAAAAGTAGAATATTGATCAGGAATAAATATTTAAATAGAATAAATCGATTGAAAATAAATAGTAAAGTAATAGGAAGGGTAAAGTGTTGAATGCTTACATTGCAGTGTGCATCAATTTATAATACTAATATAAAGGTTTATAATACTAATATAAAAGTATTATTAAGGAGTTTTAAAAAATATGTGTATTAAACAAAAAAAGTCTACATTTATACAATTGTACAGTACATATCAAGATATGACCGCCTGAAAACCATTCAAAGACGTGTAACCAAAATTTCCTCTCCATAAGATAACTATCATATTCTGAACGCGTTCTTTTCCTGTACTTTAATTAAATGAACATCTCGACTTGGTGCACACCCACAAAAGTATCTATTAAATCGCTGACAACTCTGGTTAACTTTTTAATCTCCCTGGGTACATGGGCATATCTAATAAGTCGGAAATATTATTTTACGCTCAAAATTGCTGAAACATGAAACAAAATGCCTCATCATTTCTCGCTTGCCGAGACATAGCATTGTTTAAAGTCTTCATGCTTCCCTAAATTCGCCAAAACCACATCGTCAAAATACATGCATATATGTAGGAATCGTACCTTGTTAATTTTTTTTTTTTTTTTTTTTTTGACAATTTTACATTATTCTAGACATAATCTTTTGATAAATTTTATTACACCTGGGCATTATACATAAGGTTTTAATTATTATTTCCTCAGCATTATTATTATTTCCTTATTATTATTATTATTATTATTATTATTATTATTATTATTATTATTATTATTATTATTATTATTCTCAAATATTTTCCCTTTGGTACTCATCATAAGATTAACAAACCTCAGAATTAGTTTCTCACATGTGCATATCTTTTTTAGTAGGACGTTAAAGTTTTTTCGAGGCATCTCCGTTGCTAGTAATGAAACACTCTACCCTTCAAGGTGCCCCAAAACCAGACGCCTAATTAAACTAAATATAACCTGTATTTCGATATCTTACGTATAGCAGTTGTGCTCAAAATATATAATGATCGGTTGATTAGTTTAGGAGTGAATCCCGTACACACAAGTATATAAACATATAAGCGTGCCTAACTTTATAAAAATGGAGATAGGTCAGTAGTTCTATTTTATCATTATTTATAATTGAGTTCGAGATTGAGGTGCAAAGTACGAGGGTCATTCCAAAAGTAAAGGCTCCTATTTTTTAAATCAAAACAGTTGGAAAATTACGATGACGGAAATGGTACCAATAAAACGAGCGATCTTTTCAACTCCAGAATTTATTTTTCTACATAGTCACCACCATTATCAATACACTATTGCTAGCGATGAACGATAGCTATACATAAGTTTCCGGAGCGTGGTCTATCATACAGGGGGGGGCGTTCCAAAAATAACGTCTCTTTTTTTTTTTTACTCAAAAAGTTGAAGAGCTGGGAGGACGGGAGTGCTATTATTAAAACGGGCGACCTTTTGTGCTCCAGAACTTATTTTTCTATGATCACCACCATTGTAAATGCATTTTTGCCAGGAATTCAATAACACATCTCTGCTTCTGACGCACGTCCATGAGAGGGGATACTTTCTTAGAGTCTCACATCGACATTATCTGCAACAGAGAAATAAAACGTTCAGGTCATAAGTTCAATCATCATAACAATTCAATTTGCAATCCCGCTGATCAATTCAAACGGAATTTAAAAAAATAGGAGTCACTATTTTTGGAACGTACCTCGGAGTTAACTTCTCTTGCAATTCTCTTGAGATCATATTCTCTTCTTGGAATGATTCTCCTAAAACTGAATGTAACTACTTGATCTTAATTTTCAATATTTCAACTGTTTACTGTAAAATATCAATTCATAATTAAGCGTTGTCTTCGTTTTTTGGGTATCCTACAGTTGGCTGTATTTTTTTTCACCACAATAATTAATGATGAAACCATATTTTCATTTTTTATTTTAAGTATTTTTAATTACAAATAAAAATTAGACAATGAGTCAGCATCTCAGTGCAACACTTTCTCTCTCTTTCTCTCTCTCTCTCTCTCACACGCACACACAAACACATACATACACACATGCATACACACACATATATATATATATCCTTTCATGTATATATATATATATATATATATATATATATATATATATATATATATCCTTTCATATATCCTTTCATATAAATAATTGAATCCGTTTAAAAGTACTGCAAACAAAATAAACAAATGACATCTAAAAAAAAATGCGATACATTAGCTCAGTTGTGGAGCATCAGGTTTACAACTCTGGAGTCCTGGTTTCGAATCTCGCTAGTTTTAACACGCTGATGAGTTGTAAACGATGAAACACATTTGATATATACGTCGCTCTTGTATCTTATACGTCAGGGAGGCAATGGAAAATAATTTATACTGCTATTTCGTATAAATAATATATATATATATATATATATATATATATATATATATATATATATATATATATATATATATATATATAGTTACATGTGTGGGAGTTTTTACTTTCGTTTGTATTATTTTTGTAAATATGATTATTAAAATTTCATTTTCTTTAGATTTCAAGAGTTAACAGATTTTAAGACGACAACTGTAAACTGGTTTTTAAAAAATGTAGGCAAAATGCAATCACGTTAAACAGAAATAACAATATGACATTTACATTATATTTTATTATGTAAAATTCTCCCGCCTCTTTTCTCCTCGATCACCGGAAGCTGATGGGAGAAAAGCGACAGTCTAATATGCTGCGTTGACATGAATTCTTCAAATAAATTTTTTAAAAAACAAAAAAAACAATAATGCAATCTAGACGGCGCTTTAAACGTCGAAATGTCATGAAAGTTTATTTAGTCAATTTTTCAAATTTAAACTTTTACAATATAAATGGTTTGGCATTCAAAGATTATTTATGCTTGTTTTAGTTTCCTTGATTTTAATTGTCACTGAGGCTGTTGAGTTCTTTTAGAGTGTCTTCGGTCGACACCAGTTATCGTTTTTTACCAGAATTTTAAATATTTCTTTCATTTCTTTTTATTTATTTTCTGCCAGAAAACTCGTCTTCTGATCTTGTGTTAGACTTAGCAAACAAATAAAAAATTTGCCTCTTCAAAAATTTTCATTCAAGGCTTGTAAGTTTCAAATGACTTTTACAAGAATTTAAAAAATAAAAAACGCTGATCTGGAAGAAAACTTGATTGCAATGATAGACTATATATGTGTGTATGTGCCTATGTGAAACAGAGGAAAAATGAGAGAAATACTAAAAATTCCCAAAGGTCTTTTCGTCTGCCTCCAATCTCTTCAGAAAAAATTAGCAAATGATGACAATAAAAACTAAATATCAGAATTAGCAAAGGAATGGAATTATATATGCTGGAGTGAGAGAGGCAATGTATAATTCAACTAATTCTCTCTCTCTCTCTCTCTCTCTCTCTCTCTCTCTCTCTCTCTCTCTCTCTCTCTGTATATATGGAATCTTCCTGTCGATTTCGACATATGAGGTTCCGCCACAACAGCTAAGTTGCTCGAAAATCCACACAGATGATTTGTTTATAGTGGTGAAGGCTTTGTGTAGAACCATCCACACTTTTTGGTATTGCTGCTAACCTTTGTCGGTGCAGATAACTGCCACAATAAGTGTATATATATATATATATATATATATATATATATATATATATATATATATATATATACACACACACATATATATATATATACCTTCCTACCCTATGTCCTGATATATATACCTTCATACCTTAGATCCTGACCAGAGGTGCTTATGAAAATGGGCATGACCTCAGGTATATTGGGATGAAAGTTCGACTTAGCAGTATGCAACACGGAGAAAGATTAATCGGAGTATTAGTTAGAACGAGTATTTGTAGTAAGATTCACGGACCTGTAAGTTTGCGCGTGAACTTCGTAATATATGTCATTAAGGGCCGTATGCTGAAAAATGACGTCATCGCTGAGGTCTTAGTAAGCAAGATCTGTCGAACAGTCAGATTGTCGATAATTAATAAAAAAAACTTAAAAACTACATTAATGATGATTTGGACTGAAACTCATTCAATATTAATTTAAAAAACAAGAATTAAAAACAGGAAAGTTGTGTGTTTATGCGTTAAAAGTGATTAAACATTTTGTTGTTTCATGGATTTTAATACATTCATTATTTCCTTATAAATTACATTCAAAAAGAAGAAAAGAAAGGAACACGATTCGATTTATAGTTAAACTGAACTTTATTGTACAAATAAAAAAAAATTATGCATGTAAAATTACGTATGTTGTAAACAGAGGACAATCAAATGTTGCAAAGCGTGAAATAAACAATTATTAAACAATCAAACGATAAATATTTTTTTATTAAAACTGACAACAATGAATAATTATCTTAAAATCAAAACGAAAAACTATATTTTTTTTAAATCAAAACGAACAATATTTTATTTTAAATCAAAACCAACAATAAATGTATACAACGAAAACGAACGATAAATTAGTTTACCTAAAACTCATTATCTGAAACTACTTCTTTTAAACTGCCTAACATTAACAGAAAACATGAGTTGGAACAATTACATTGAGAGCATTGCCAGAATCGCTGCGAAGAAGGTAGGCTCCCTCTCTACCGTGCTAGAAAGCTACTAACGCCCGAAAGTATCCTGTACCGCTATAAGGCCCCCATTCGACCATGTATGGAGTATTGTTGTCATATTTGGGCTGGTATATCTGCTACTAGTCTCTCGCTCATAGACAAGGTTCAAAAGAGAGTCGCCAACCTGATAGGTTCTGAACTGTCATCTAAGCTTCAGCCTCTGCCCCATCGACGAAATGTTGCATCCCTCTGCCTGTTCTACAAGTATTTTAATGGTGAATGCTCCGACGAACTGCAAGCACTTGTACCCCCTTGACGTAAATACCCCCGACAAACTCGACAAGCAGCTAAATCCCACCCTACACAGTAGAGATCCCTAGATGTAAGAGAGCTTCTACTCCAGTAGTTTCTTCCCCAGAACTGCTAGACTTTGGAATTCTCTTCCGGGTCCCTGCTTCCCCAACTGTACTGACATGCAGAAGTTCAAGTGTAACGTGAACCGACATCTTGCTACCCAACTCTCTACATAGTACCCCTGTAGTTTATGTCCTTGATAGCCCCCTACATCAAACTGGCAATGTGCCTTATTTGGGGTGAAAATGTAATAATAAAAAAATTTAAAAAACGAACAATAAGTTACCAAAAATAGCATCTGAAGACGTCCCAAGCATTATCAGCGCCATACGACGTAAAAAAAATTAAATAACGTGGATTTTCCTGATGACGAATTTGTTATAATTCGAAATATTGAATTTATTTTAATAAATAAATATATTTATTTGTTAAAAAAAATGTCTGAACTAGTTTTGGTCTTAAAACCGTTAAATATTGAATTTTGTATTCCATATATCAACGGTGCTTAAAACAGTGAATTCCTATTTTATATGACACACGCGTCGACCAACGCTCACACTGTATTGAACAATCAAACCTTCAACAACATCTGAAGACGTCCCAAACATTATCATCGCCATGCAACGTAAAAAAATACATAGATTTTCCTGATTAAATATTTGTTATAATTCGAAATATTGTATTTTTTTTAATAAATAAGCATAATTATGTTGTTGTTTTTTAATTCTGCATTAGTTTTGGTCTTAAAGCCATTAATGTTTGAATTTTGTATTCCAAAACAAATTAAATTCAAACAAATAATGTTAATATAAATAACGTGCAGAAATATTTCAAACATTAAATCTTAGAACATTATAAAAATGTGTTGTAGAATTTAATTAAAAGTTTTAATTTTTTTCTGGTTATTTTTACTAATATTCTCAGTTTCTTTGCGAGTTTAAAAAACATTTTGTTCAACTGTTTCGTGCCACTTTTTTACGCTAACAAACATAGAGTTAGATAAAAAAAATAATAATAAATAAAATATGATAAATAATAAACTCTAATAGTAATTTAAAAAAAACAAAAGAGCTCATTTAACGATTTATTTCAGAAATAACCAATATATGTGATGGTACGTTTTTTAAATATCGTTATGAAATTTCAAATCTTATAATAAAACTTAAAAATCTTACTTTGCTATATTCACTTAGCAAAGAATTTTCTCATTTAATTGCATGTATCCAAATGTAACGCCTGACGAAAACACGGTGTTTTCGGAGCGTCAAAAATGATTCAAAATTCAAAAAGAATAAACAAAATACTGATAGAAATTCATTCAATAAGTGTTACTGTGACACTTTCCGACACTTATTGGATTTCTATCAGAATTTTTTTTTTTTTTTTTTTCGAATTTTGAACTATTTTTGACGTACCGAAGACAGTATATTTCGTCAGTCATCTCAATTGCCTGGTTACCTTAGCAGCTCTACACTCGTTCATTTTCGAACCAAATAAAAGCTTTAGATTCCGTTAAAACACAGAGAACTTATCCAGGTAGGTAGAAGAGTAACTCATCTTGCCTTTGGTAACAATTATTGGTTATGTATTTGATTTTTTTACCCTGTTTTTCGTTTGTTGGCTTCTCTGCTAAATTCCCGAAAATATTTATCCATCTTCTTTCGATTTTGTCATTAGACGTTATCTACTTCCGGTCGTTTCTTCAGACCGGTGACCAGATTCAATAAACCAAATTCAATGATGTCAGCAGGTTATATGACTTTTGTATGTATGTATATATATATATGTATGTATGTATATATATATGTATGTATATATATGTATGTATGTATATATATGTATATATATGTATGTATATATATGTATGTATGTATATATATGTATATATATGTATGTATATATATATGTATATATATGTATATATATATATATGTGTGTGTATACATATATGCATATATATACATATATAGAGAGAGAAATCATACATATATAGAGAGAGAAATCAATATAAACTGTGTAAATTAAAAATTACGACAATTTATTATTTGACAAGAAATGCAAAAATTTTAAACTTGTCCTTATTCCATATAGTTTCTAAGAATGGTTCTTATCATCAGAGACAATTAGTTAGCAAAATATATTCAGAGGCAAGCTATAAATTCTGCTGGTTAGAACATAAATTGAAAATGAAAGAAGTCATATTTGTATGAAAGTTTATGATAATGCAAAAATGTATCTGTTAAAAGAATATTTCAAATAAAGTCCAAGCTCGATGAAGTGAATGAATTTCAATGATTGATCAACTTTTATGAGAGTTTTTTTTTTCTTCTTGTCTAGATTGTTTTCGAAGGTTCTACAGAGACTGGTTACCAAGGTGACATGGCCATAGATGATATAACAGTGGAAGATGGCGAGTGCCCGATCGATCCTCATCTGAGGCCAGTGATCGTTCCCGACATCACGACCAGGGCCCCGTTCAACCACACATTAATCAGATCGAAAAAGAGGCGCAAAAAGAAGCCACGCGTTCATTCCCACCGAAGGCGAAACGGCACACACACTATTGCGAATTGATGTCATATTAACTACATTAACCTTTCACCTGCTTTTTTCCTTAACCCTCACGGTGTCGATGTATAGTAAATAGATACCTATTTTACAAATATATAGACATTAAAAGAAAGACAATATATATATTAAAAAAGCGGCAGGAAAAAAATAATAGAAAAAAAATAACATAATGAATATCACATTCCTTTCTGCACACACAAAAATAAATACTGAAAGAAACATACGCTAAAGAAAGAGAAGTGATTTGAAACCTTCAAACTGCATTTTACTAACAATTTATCAGTTTTATTTTGTAATAATAATAATAATAATAATAATAATAATAATAATACATTAAGACAATTTCATATCCGTACATACGTTGTCACTCTCCGCCTATTTTTTTTTAAGATGGGATCCCTCGATGCAGTGTTTTTAGAATTTAATTTGATGTCGCTATTGCGTCGAACTGAAATGCAAATTTCTTAACCTTCGGGCTAGGATCAAATTGCAGATGGCGTAATAATATTGGGGGTCTAGGTTCGCGCCGGACGTCCATGTAATGAAATTATGTTATGAACTCCTACAAGGGTTTAGTGATAGACCGCAACTGCATTACTACTAGATAAGTATGTTTCAAATATTATGCAATAATGTACTGGGGCCAGACATCTATAGAATGGAAATATTTATAAACATGTTAGCCATATGCAACAGATAAAGTATACAAGTGCGAACTTTTCACGGGTTCGCGAGTTTTAAAATAATTACGCTGGAAATTCTTTTTTAACTAAAAATCATCATTTTTTTTTTTGTGATTGTTTTTAAATGCGCCTTTTATCGAATAAACATCTTCGAAAATTTGTCGACGTTTACAAATATATAAATGGAATTCTTACATAGTGGTTCTAATGCATTAAGTAGATATTCAATTTTTGTTCGACGAGCCTTGAAAGAAAGAGACAGAGCCGCACTCCAGTACAACGGACAGCAAGTAATTTTCATTGCAAATAAATACTCACTTGCTGGACGACCTTCCGACTATGATCAGAGTGTAGTATCAGTTTATTCTCAGTCAGTGAGGGAGAAATCTTTAAACACCAGAGAATTTTTTTTTCCTAATCCAGAGTGTCCGTTTTCGGGAAGCTGGATTTTCCCAATATTAAAAAACCTTGTGTTTAACTCTGTCCTCGTGGTGAGAAGTAAATAAGGACATTCGTTCATTGGATAAACTTTTCTTTAAACTGATAAGTTCCTTCTCAAAAAAAAAATCTTATTGCAATTAATTGAAATCCTCATGAATTATTTTGGTCGTTTTTTACGAATCCGGCGATGCCAGTGAAATCGAATCTTGTTCATAATCTTTTTCACATTTTATAATAAAAATTTTCATCATGAAACGCTTAACTCAAAACGTCTGAACTCGTTTCCACATTCTTGGTTGATTAACTTTCACTTCCGGTTGCCATTTTTTTTTTTTTTTTTTTTTTACGACTTTAATGTTTTCTCTCACTTTTTCAAAGAAACTTTAGTTTTATAAACAAACGTTGTTTTGAATTTCAACAGATCCTTCTCGATATTGTGTCTTCGATTCCTCAAAACTGATTTAACTATATGTGAAGGATTGGCAAGTTGTATTCATGCTTATGGGCCTTTTTCAAATGCTTTTTCTTTTCTTTTTTTTCTTTTTTATTTCTCAAAGTATCAATTTTTCAAGCCTATTTCACTATTAGAAATACAATGTTACTGTTTTGAATTATTTTTTTGTCGTTTATATGTATTGTTTGTGTCTTAGTAAAGGGAGATTTCTGAACAAAACAAAATAGATGTAACTGATTTATAAGATGCTTTTCGGTACGACACAGAAAGGGCAGAAGTAAACAGGCACGCTAAAGAAAATAATTCATAAATGCTTAAAGCTGGAAACATCGATCGTCATTTCCTGTTTATCCTGTGTAGCGGAGGAGTCTGCACTGACTTTCTCATTCCATCGTGCACGGTCAAGATAAAGTCAGACCGTCTTCAAGATTTTACTGTACGGTATCCAACTATCTTTGTTCAGACTATCGTCTCGGCCTTTTCTCTAGGGGCCGCCATAGTCCATCATTTTGTATGAGATCGGCATAACTCCGGACATGGTTGAGGCTGATGCACCGGAAGGCCAGCGTAAAATTTTTGTATCCATGACCGGTATTCTTGTTTCCGTCTTTCGTCGACGGCCAACACTCAAAGCCGTACAAAGCAGTAGTACAAGTTTGAAACATCGATATACTGTACTAATTTACATTTTTGTGTATTTTATATATCAATAGATGTACCATATATCATTATTTAAGTATTTCAAAGGCCACAAAAGCATTATAATTATCAGAGCCATATTATAGGTGAATTTGAAAGTGGGCAACGATCAAATCACAGCAAACCTCGGGGTTCTATTTTTCACTGTTAACAGAGTAATTGACATTAGAGGGGGAAAATATCGCCTATATCGATCAGGGTCATCTGAGAGCAGTCTTCGTTATTAATGATAATAGCGGTATCTATTAACACCGGCTATACCTGAGTAATATCAATATAGACCGTCTATTTCTGTAAAGCATATTACGGAAATTAACTATCACAAAAGGCCTTGTCATAAATTCAAGAGATGGTGAAAAAAATAAAGACAAAAATAAAGACGGAATCTCTGCTTTTTTATATTTTTATTTCAAATATTTTCTTTAATAGTTAGTACATTTTGATTTATATAGTTATTGGAAGTGTTATTATAATGTTATTAGCCGTAACAAACAATAAATGAAATAAGGAAGGGTATAGCTTAGCCGTGTGCCCTTGGCTTCCGATTTTGCAGTGATTTCGAATGAAGTATTTACTGCATACGTCTATAAATAAATCTTCCCAGTTTGTGTAACGTGATTCAACCTAAAATGCCACATTCTCTATGCACTGTCTGGTATGTAGTAAAATCTTAAAACAACAATAATTTGTGAAATATCCAATTTTTATTTTTGATTTCCCACAAAAATCATTTCTGCTGATTATAGATACTTTGCATATAAGTGTATCTGTCAAAATTGATTTTTTTTCTCTTTGCAGTTGTATAACTTCTGCGATGGTAGAAAACGGGTGGCTATCTCACTGAAATCCGCGGTTGTCATTGTTTACGTGTTGTTTTATTCGTTTGCGAGTTTTGTTTATTCCAGGAACACGTTTATTCCAGGAACACGTTTATTTCAGGAACACGTTTATTTCAGGAACACGTTTATTTCAGGAACACAAACGCTCGGTCGACTTTTTGGTCGTTTCTGTACTTGCACCAATTTCATATCAGTTGGTTTGAACAAACATGGAAACGTCGGGCGTCTTATGGAAATAAATGTAATCATCTTTACCAGCTAATTTTAAAATAATTGCCCCTCCCATTTTCCCGTAGGATGGCAACCTTCTGTCTAATGAGACAATGGCGTTCTGCATCTAGTCTGGTGTAATGCAGCGTCTGCTGTGGCTATAAAGTCGAAGCTGGTGTTGCTTCTCCAGGTTCAGGCCTGGGCGGGTGATAAGGAAGCCTAGGTTTGACCAGTTATCAGGGTCCCCTTCTCGGCGTAGCAAAGTCCGACGGAAAGGCAAGCCAATACGATTGGAGCGAGCACAGCTGTAAGAGTTTCTGGAAAGGTGTTGCAATACTTCCACATTCGCCTATCGGGACTCCAAACCAGATTTATTAGTCAGGGTTTACTCCCTGGGCCTTTGCCTTTCCCAAAGCATCCACGGCGCAAAATATTACTTAAAGAAGAAAAAATAATGGCCGATAAAGAGTAAATCTATAACACAACAAATGAGACAAATGGTATTTAATTGCTTCTTATATTCCATATACCAAGCAAACGACTATGCGCAATTTTCACTTGTTATTAAACGGGTTTCCTTTTTCCATCAGATCATTGACCTCCCGTGGGAGAAACTGGAAGAAATCCACACCGCACAACAAGAACAGTTTCATTAATCATTCACATTAAAATTCTCGCCAATTTCTCATAGAAGCAATTTTTTTACGTCATTGCATTTGTCTAAGCGTCAATAAAATTCCTTAAATGGACCTTTCACTTTTCTTAAAAGTTTTAAAATAAACAAACAAGATCTTTTGTAAAAGGTCCCACCCAATAAATTATCCCCCCCTTCAAAAAAAAAAGCATCAAATGTCGTATTATAGTAAAAAAAAAAAAAAAGAAAAGTTCTATTTACCGACTAAAGAAAGTGAAATACATTCATGTGATTGATTATTTGCGTATAAATATTTCCCTTCCCTTATTTTTCCCTCTTCCATATAAAATCATAGAGATAGCTGGCTACTATACCGCGAGGCGTTTCACAGAAGCGTTTTCCTTTTCTTTTTTTCTTTTTCATTTTATTTTGTAGAACCTAATCCGACGCATGTCTAGGTAGCATTCACAAAAGTAGGTCAAGTACGCGTGAACGCACTGCGCATGACTGGCAGATTATTTTTCGTTAATGACGGGGTTCTTCTACAAAAGATTCAAAAACATTACAACGTGTTTGTTTTTATTAATGTCTTTTTTCTTCTTTAATAAAATTCACAAAGTAAGAAAGAAATTTATCGACCATGAACTTGCAAGAAAGGTAATAAAAACTGGATTCGTTTCTATGCACAAACACATGCCGATTATAACCAGTCGCTGTTGTTAAATTGCCCTAGGTAATATTAACAAATGGAATCAAAACTTGAATCAGGGCAGAATTATTAGACATTAAAGTTTCTTTCGCTTCAGATTGAAAATACGAGACCATAAAAATGCAAATGTCAATTTCGACGACCTAAAATTGAGAATTAATTCAAAACAAGTTCAATAGAAAAATACCCATCCCAAGATGGGTAAAATTAATTCCCCGAACAAAGTAGGTTTGCACCATTTTTATGTGCCTTTATGAAGATTACTAATGATATAATGATGCTAAACCTTATGCCTGGAATCCTAATTCTAATTTTGTATATGCAAATTTCTGATTTAAGATTTTTATTTAGATTTATGGTATATATATATATATATATATATATATATATATATATATATATATACTAGCATGGGTACCCGGCGTTGCCTGGGTTGGCATGAAGTTCCGTTTGAAACACGCCTGCTATACTATTCATTTTCATCATGGGTAACGTGGATATCCCCACAACAATTTCATAAATAAAAGAACGGATAAAAACATATAAATGTAATCGCCTCCAAAAAGAAGTATCTGATACCCTCTCCACCAGATATTTCGGCAGAAGGGATCACTAATTTTGTGAACCTAAAAAAAAATAACGTTTATAAACATTGATGCGTGCGTTTATTTTTTATTTTGGTAAATGTTTAGCGGCGTAAATTATTTGCCAGACAAAAAATATAAAAACTATTTATTTTTATATAAAATACATTGTTAGACCCAAAGGCTGAAATAAAACCACAGAAAAATTTCATTTTTATTTTTTTATCGTTTATATTTATTATTCGACGCCGCTATATTGCTTTTAAAATTTGCCCTTTGGTTCCAATATTGTATTTAATTCTATACTAGGTCTACTTAGGAAAGCATTGTCATCCAACATATGTCCAACTACTTTGAGATCTTTTACTTTACGCCCTTCTTAATTTTCACTTCATCCCACACGAACAGATGGTCTCCCTTTGTCCTCCATATGTTAGCTATTGAATTATAGATGAAGGAAAAGTAATGCTTATTTTGATTAAGTTTTTTTTTTTTAAGTTTGGTGAATCAACATGATTAAAACACTTGAATGGGCTTTTTCACAGTTAAATACAATCAGTTTGAGCGACGACCGAAAAACGAATTAAATAAAAGAAAACCTACGGATTCTGTGCCGACAACAGTTGTCCGATCATTTGATATTTGTTGACACAGTTCTGTTTGTCAATTCACGACATTTTCACTGGATTAGGTTATGACTTTTACTCATAAAAAAGGGCAGTTCGTATGATTGAGCATGGCACGATTCTTTGTTTTTGTTTTTTGTTTGTTTGTTTGTTTGTTTTTGTTTGTTGTTTTTGTTTGTTTTATTATTTTATTATGTTATTTTATTATATTATCATTTGTCGACTTTTTCCCCGATCCTTTTCAAGAATCAGGTACGTTAAGATCCCCAATAAATGGAAGTGTTGCTTAAATCGACTGGATTCGAACTTACACATCCAAGTCGCTAGTCCATATTGTAATCTATTTCTCTGCTTCATTATCGACAACTGCTTACTGCTAGTGCTCTGAACGTTTTAAACCAATTTGTTATCTGTACTCACTTGGAGTTCTCACTGACAATAACCATTGTTGCTGTTGTTGTTATCAACTCACTAGGAGTTTTCACAAAGGTTAACATCAAATAATACTCTTGGAGAACAACCTATGGTGTTCCCTGAAGTCTGAGTGACACCAAGTCTCTCCAGATTTCCTGTAATCACCGCCTCTTTCAATAATCTTTACAAATTAGTTTGAGCTATCGAAATAGCCGTTTAGCATTGATTTCTCCTTTGGTGGAACTCGTTGGAACACAGCCTATTGCTTGGGTGTCCTTAACTGTAAAATTTTCAACAACAAATTAAAATGTTATTTATACATACGTGCGGGGTGTTTATATTTGTTTGTCTGGCGTCGCAATTTCTCTTCATCATTGCTGTTTCGTCTAGTGCTTGCTATAGAAATAAGCTTCTTTTCATAAAAAAGGAAAACCAAAGAAGACGTTCGCTGAAAGTTTTTATAAAGGTTTTACTAGGAGAGAATTGAAACAGGTGAGAGAGACTAATGCTCTTTTGGTTAATTATTTGCTTATTACTTCCTAATTTACCAAAATGAGTCACGTGTGCTGACAGAGACATCGAGGTAACATTCTGCTTAGATTATTCTTAATTGTTGGCGGTGTCTCATTCGCCCGGCTTCCACGAAGAGACTGATCTGAAAAAAAAAAAAAACATTTTCTCGCAGTTCCAAAAACATGGCGACTCTGTTTTGTCTGCCATTTAATCTGTGACCGCCTGCCTCAACTTTACGTCACCCATCTTTCATTCAATCCTGGGAAATGATTCTAATTTTATAGATCTGCATTCAGTGTGACCCTTGTCAAAATTCACACTAACTAACTTAATCGTCACTGGTGTAGGATCTCTAATATGTAACATGAAGACACCGTGTTAGCGACGTGAAAACAATCTCTTAGCTAGTATCTTCTTCCACCATAATACCGCATTCTCCCTTTCGTACTAGGGGACGTCCTACTTAGCACCTAATTGTTTGAAACATTTTTATTAAAGTGTAAAAACAAAAAAGATAACAATGATGATAATACAATAATTCATTTGTGTCGAGGGCGGGGGAAGAAAAAATACAACAGTAGGACTCTCCCAGCTCCGTCTAGTTGATAGACTGCCCTTTCCACTTCGGTTTGTAAAAGAACCTAAGCTCCTGAGAGACAGTGAGGATGCCCTCTAGATGGGATGAAATGGAGAAAAGAAAAAATTAGTGGATGAGGTGGGGGTGTTAGTGATTGATTCTTTCTCTCCAAGATGGGTGAAATTTTGAGGGAGGGGTGAAAAGAAAAATTGCAGATAGGAGGGAGTTGGGATATTGGAGGCTTCATAGTCGAGGAGGGATGGAGCACTCACTCGGTTAGCTAAGAGGCTAAAGATTATGTTACATTTGACGCAACTGCGCGTTCCACGCCTAGGCGAGGAACGCGTAATCAGATTTGGCTCCTTTTCGTACACACAGACTTGCTACATGTATCCATCTTCTGTCAAATGCCGCGCAATATAGCCTTCTTCTATCATGACTAATCTTCACCCGTAGTTGTTGTTTAAAGAAAGCGATCAGATCCTTATCAGAAAAAGACACCCCCCACTGCCACCTTGCAGTCGCAACGTCCAAATCACCATTCTCGCCACAGCCAGGATCATTTGTCTTTCCCGGTCCCATGGTGGCCTCAGGTTGTCAACGACATTGGATACGGTAATTGGGCGAGGATGCTCCGAATAGATACGAGCCGTCACCTTGCTAACATACGATCAGCAATCGAAGAAAGCGTGATCGGTCGTTTCCACGGCCGTTGTTCTGCAATAGGGACAAGCAGACGACTCCAAAAAACCGGAATTGCATTGTATGTTGTTGAGTAGAAGTGCATTTCCGGCCAATCTCCAGGTCAGAGAGAACTCTGAATTGTTCAGATGACTTGAACCCGGCGCCCAACTCCATGCGAAACGGATCTCACTCTGCTGCCCACCCAAACATACGCATAGCGGGTCGTTGGCGCCACCCCTCACTAGATCCCCGTGGAGTTCCCTACAGGTAGCAGTCACAAGGTCGCTGGACCTTGGTAGTCGTTTTAGCGCGGCTCGGCACTCTTTTAGGAAGGCAGATTCTCCCTGCGGCCTGCGACGGCTTTCAACAGAGGGGTCGAGAACGAGGTCGGGAAAGACGGCAGTTACCGCGGGGTGCCACGGTTGATCATCTTGCATATAGTGGCTTAGCGTCTCGATAACACTTCATGTCCGGCATTCCCAAGCCTCCCTCACACAGGCATTGAATACACTTTGATCTTTGTTGGAGCAGCCACGGAAGGCTGTTAACGGTTTTGCTTTGTTGACTTTCGCTTTATTTATACAAAAAAAGACAAACGAACACACGAAAGGACGGAATAGCGTGATTTTTTATAAAAGTCGATCAAAATAAATGGAGACAACATGCGTTCGCAAATTGCAGATATTATAATCTAGAGAGTATATAAAAAGTTCTCGAAAATAGTAGTACTCTCGAGAACCCCACACACACACACACTTGAAAAAAGCCTTTCTTGGACGTACAAAAACGCACGCGGCCGTTTTGCCTTTTATATATATATAAGATGGTACATCTTCTCCAAGTCATGTTACCTCAAGTAGCAATACAAAACTGGATATTCCACCAGTCTAGGTGAATTCTTGTCCTGAAATACAGTAAAACCAATATACCATTAAGAAAGATAACATTGAAATGATCAATTGGGGATATAAAAATTACGTTCTCAACTTCTTTACTAACTCAGCATTTGAGGGATAAAGAACTTTGGAGCAATCAGATATATATGTATCTCATATAGAGATCAAGTGCTAGTCTCATGAAGGGGTCTCTTGATTTCTAAGAACTTCGACTGAAGGTAATTGGTGCATCTACAAAGACTTCTTTCATCTATTACTAACTAGCCTGGGTGCCCGGCGTTACGGGTGTTTGGAGGTGTGTTTTGAGCAAAAAGAAAAAGTGGTAGTAGGGAGAACGGTTCGAACCTGTGCCATGAAGGCGAAAAAGAAAATGAAAGAAAATCTGACGTCTTAGATGTCTCCATGACACGACCGGAAGTCAAATTCGTTGAAATTAACCGAAGTCAATTCAACAGTGAAGATGACTTGCTAAAATGTCGGCGAAAACAATCGACTCCTCCTTGTACAAAATGGCCGAGTTTAGGGTGAAGGAATTAATGTTTTAGGCCAATTTTTCGATATTTGTCGTCCGAGACGTCAGGCTCCAAAATGATACCGATCTTGTCAGGATCCATCGCCTCTGTGGAAAGGTTTTGCGAGACATACAAACATATATACATACATTTAAACAGACAGGTGAGATTTATATTATAGACTAGCCTGGGTGGTCGGCGTTGCCCGGGTGTTTGGAGGTGTGTGTTGAGCAAAAGAAAAAGTAGTAGACGGAAGGCAGGCTCGAACCCGTACCGAAGAGAAGGAAAAGAACGTGAAAAAAACGTAACGTCTTTGCCGTCACCAAACCGGAATAGCTAAGGTTTAAATTAAGGTTAGTCATCGAAAAAAGGAGATGACTTCCGAAAATATTGGCGAAAAAAAAGCGACCCCTCCCTGTAGAAAACTTCCCAGCTAAGGGTAAAGGAATTAATGTTTTTAGCCAATTTTTCGATATTTGTCGTCGGAAGGTGTGAGCTTCAAAACGATACCGATCTCGTGAAAATCCATCGCCTCTGTCGGAAGTTTTAGGCAGACATACAAACATACATACATACATACATACATACATTTAAACAGACAGGTGAGACTTATATTATAGATGGAGATTTGACATCTCAGTCTGAAACCGAAACTATACTATTACTTCTATCCATTGTATTATTGTACTATTTTAAAATTCAGTAGAATAGCATAATATCTGTTCTATTATCGTGAAATATCATCCTTCGAAGCATTACCTCCTCCTTCTTTTATGAATAGTGTTGTAACTATTCTGTTATCGTGATATCACCTTCCCAGACATTACCTCTTTCTTTGGGGGTGACAGGATAGTATCTTTTCTGTTGTTATATCATCTTCTTAGGTGTAACCTACTCCCTTCTAGGCATTATCTCGTACTTTGGGGATAATGTAGCATATGTTGCTTTGTGATTATATCAGCCTCCCAAGCATCACCTTTTCCTTTAGAAGCGGCAATTGGCTATATATTCGTTCGTTATTATACCAGGTTATGCGACCAGAGGAAGCATATATTTGTTAGTATGATTAATCAGCATATATTAAGTGGAACAGTAAACACATAGACAACGATTTCTATTAAATAAATACAATGAATAAACTTGTTTCTATTATGTATAGTCATAATATATCGTTCGGCATCGCTTATTTTAATGAATTTCCACTAATTCCTTGCACGACAGCAAATTCACACCTGGTCGATTTTGGAGCTACACAATTTTTTTTTTTTTTTTTTTTTTTTTTTAATAATAAGCAACTGTGCGGCTCCAGTGCCTCTGAAGATTTTATTTGCTTCTTTCTCGTGGTGTTATCCCCGGGAGACACAAAACCATCAAGCGTAGTTTTATTATTTTTTCTCAAAATATTTCCCAATAAAAGATAAATTATTGGTTGTTTATTTGGGAAACCAACACGATACGCCTCGCACTAATAATATGTATGGAATTGTCCTTTGTCTTTTTGTCAGTGTATAAGATTACTACTATGGAAATTTTTCTTCTTCTGGCTAATCTGACCTCAAGACAAAATTGAGGAGTCTGTGCAACTTCCGCTCTGAAATCGTCGTTGGCCCTGACTTTGCTTTGCTTTACTTATTCGTCCGCGAAGGTAGACATTTCATATACCTTGGAAATTTGTTTATAGTTGAGAAGAACCATAAACGCATCATGCACGTACTTTTGAAATCATCATCAATATCAGTAATAGTCAGATTCTACGTACACCATTTAGCTGAACTCCGGCGATCGAAATAAACTGTTTTATGTTGAAATGATTCAACTTTTTTTTTTCTTCTTGTTTACATGACCTTTTCCCGTGCACTCCTGTAATTAATTCACACATCCTAAGAATATCTGCCTTCATAATGTTATAGTGCAGTTAATTAGTGAGAGGGTAATGTAATTTTCCTGTGATTTTCCCTTTAATGTTGCTTATAATAGCATCAGCCAGGGTTATTTGAATCATTTTAGATTTGAGGCGATGTTTTCAGAATGTAGAAAATTCTACCTTATTGAAGATCCTATCCCAAGAATATCGTCCTTCATCTTAACTAAATATTCGAACGTGGAAAAATTTAGATAAGCATTTACAGTGAACCCATTAGGCTTCGGTCTATTGAAACGCAAACGCAGTGCTATTCCTTTCAAATAAAACTTCCAGAGAAAGAAAATAAATATCTCGGATAAGCCTCCAAGTTTTATGTTATACTTGCAAACTCATAGGAAATGATAGCGCCCCGCAAAATAAAAATAGACGAAACGCCAGATTCAGAAAAAAAAATATAAAAAAGAAAACGTAACCACAATAGCCAATGCACGTTAGATGTTTAAAATAAAATATTTATTTACAGGGAATAATATACAGATATGAAATAAAGAACAGAGAATCTATTCATGGATGAATAACATGAAATAATAATTAAGCATATATGTGTGTGTGTGTGTGTGTGTGTGTGTGTGTGTGTGTGTGCAATGACAATGAAAGTGTAGACATCAGGGGCACTTATCTGTTAGAAAACTGAAAAACTACAGGGCAATCAGGGACAACTGTTCAGATATTAATAATAGATCGTCTTGTAAAAAGAGTTTTAAAATTTTTTTTCATAATACTATTTTGTATTCCTGCTCGTTACCAATACAAAACGAATAAAGAAAAGTTATAAGCTTTTATACTTTTCGTATTCTTTTTTATACATTTCAATATATATATATATGTATATATATATATATATATATATATGTAAGAACAATATATATATATATTGTTCTTACATATATATATGCAATTATATATATATATATATATATATATATTGTTCTTATATATATATATTGTTCTTATATATATATTGTTCTTACATATATATATATATATATAGTGTTCTTAAATATATATATATATATATATATATATATACATATATATATATACATATATATGTATATATATATATATATATATATATATATATATATATATATATATATATATATATATATATATATATATATATATATATATATATATATATATATATAAGTCAGTATGTGTGAGTTCCTTCTTCAGAGGTTCCGAAATGGCTTAGCTTATCTTTTCCAAATTTCATACAAAGTTAATTTATATGTCTGGCAGATTTCTTAGATATGTTTTGTATAGAAATTAATCCGAAAAGTATTAAAAATCGAAAAATCCGATCTTATAGAAAAAAAAAGAAGAATTTTACAGATGAATATTTTGCGTACACCGGCCAAGGAAGATAATAAATTTTCAACAAACCATTTCTTCTTAAAACAAATACAAATTTATTATAATCTGGAGATGTTGCTTAGTGGTAGAGCATTTGACTACAGATCGAATGATCCGCTGTTCAGTCCGGTTGCACTTCACCATTTTATTTTAATTTTTCTTATTAATGAGTTCAGTTTACGATAAAAGAAGATGTACCAATTTAAATCGCCGCAAATCATTTCTTCGTTTGCATATTTTAAAACTAAACATTAAAAGTGACTTTTCCAGAGCAATCATCATTAAGTACTAGGGTAGGTTATCTCAATATTTGATAAGAATCTTTCACTTAATGATACAAGCACCAAAATTAGCACAAATGACTTCAAAACATACATTTTAAGAAAAGAACGTTAGCCATCAGTAAATTCAAGATGACTGCGAGTTTTCAAGATGGCTGCAGAATCAAACCTGACAAATTTCAATTTTGATGCTTGTATCGCCAAGTGAAAGATTGTTTCAGCAATCTGCCCCACTAAAGCGCAAATATCAGCAGATGTGATATTGTAAACAAACACAAATGAAATTTGATGAACATCATCATTATTATTTGGGGGGGGGGGGGATTAGTCAACCGGCCAAATTATTCTTCGTACTATATAATAATCAATATAGGATTGATTCTATAATAATATATACGCAGTCTACATAAATTAAAATATCATGTTTAAGCATATTGTACGAGCTATCAGCTAGTTTATATATATATATATATATATATATATATATATATATATATATATATATATATATATATATATATTATGCATCGAACGGATACCATAATACTTAGTTCGCTGCATCTTACCATAACAAAGATCAAAACAAAATTTCAGCCAGATCTATCCATTTATTCCAAGAAAAAGTAGAATAGACAGACAAGCAGGCCGGCAGAAAGACTAAGAGAAAATAATGTAGTAGTAGTAGTAGTAGTAGTAGTAGTAGTAGTAGTAGTAGTTGTTGTTGTTGTTCTTCTTCTTCTTCTTCTTCTTCTTCTTCACTGGGAGTTTTCGCACAAATCATTATCTGCCTTCATAAACGATATAAATGGGTATTTGATTTATAATATTTAGTAGAATAAAAATGAAATGTTACAAATGTAAGAAATGTTTGTCCGCGCCTTTTAAGTTAAAAGATTTATTAGAACATTAGGTGCTTACTGACAAAATCAAGTAGTGTTCCCTGGAGTCTGCGTGACAAGTCTCCACAGATTTTCAGAGCCGCCCCCCCCCGATAACCGTTTGAAATCATTTTGCGTCACCACAACAGCAGTTCACCATTGATTTCTCGTTTCCGACAGAAAACTAAATTAATCACTTTGGAATGGTTGCTTAATTTTCCCGGATGGGCCAAGCGATCAACATTTATATCTGTTTGATCAAAATCAAAATGGCTCAATTAAGAATACTACAGATTTATTAGAACATTAGGTGCTTCTATTACCTTGTGCAAAACCTGGCTTATATGAATTCAATAAATAAACGTATATTCCGTTGTTGTAATTTTTTTAGAGAAGAAATGTTGAAGATGAACAATTTTTCTTATTTCTTCAAAGTAAATCTTCGGCAAAAAAAAAAAAGTTTCCTATGTCTCCTGTGGTTAATGATACGAACCATAAATCTTGGTGTTCCAAGCTCGGATTCAGTTCGTTCCCCAGAAACACTTTCATCAAACTCACGCTTGACCTTGTAAATAAAGGTAAGAGTAATAAAGGTAAGAGGAGGTAAATAAATACTATAATGTTTCCTGTAAATTATCTCCCTTTATTCGAAGTAAATTATTTATATAAGTACATGCATGCAGCGACCCTGCTGATTTAACAGCAGTAGTTTCCCGTAGCTTTGCGTCTTGATTCGGAGGTACATCTCCACCCACCCATCCTCTCTGTGAGTTAAACGTGCCGCCAGATACCAACCTGGAAATTTCTACGACTCGGCGCGGTACATGTTCATGTGAAAATAGGTCGTTCTCGCGCGAAATAGTGCAGTTCCTGTCAAAATAACGTACAGACCTTTCAGCGATTGTGTATTATAAGTGGATATCTAAAAAAATCAAAATAATGTATTTTAAATGAAAACGGTATTTACGTACTTACCTATCATGTCGAAATTAGTAAAAATGCTAGATATTACGAAAAATGATCTAGTATAAGATCTGCGAGAACTATTTTTTACAAACAAAAACATAGCTATTCTCTATCCGCCATTATCTAATCCGAAATGGCGGAATTTAACTGAAACAAGGGAGATAAGTTATAATTTTTGCAGACTGTTATCCTTATCGTCATAGTTATTGTTTCACCGCGTTTCGGCCAAATTATCTAATGGTCTCCTTCAGGTGGTGGCCGAAACGTGGTGAAACAACCAACAACTATGAAGATGAGAATAACTGTCCGCAAAAATGAATACAAAAATTATGAAGTCTCATCTTAAAGGATTGCAATATATACACACACACACACATATATATATATATATATATACATGTATATATATATATATATATATATATATATATATATATATATATATATCAAATAAGAGACGTGTTACATTTAACACTTTAAAGCCAAATAACAACGCGATTTTTTTAACCTTTATAAAATAAACGAATGTTTATTTTTTAAAGAGAGAGATATATTTCGGACCTATACACTCCTTTTTCAATATATATATATATATATATATATATATATATATATATATATATATATATATATATATATATATATATATATATATATATATATATATTCCTCTTATTCTTCGTCACGATGTTGAATGGAGAATTTTAAATTAAGTCCACTTGATGTTATCTGTGGTTTTTCTGTAGCCGGATAATTATGCGTGCTCGCGCGTGATTTGAAAGTCTGGGTAGGTTTATACATTAAAGGCGTTCAGTGAAACTTGAAAATCAAATAAGAGACGTGTTAAATTTAACACATTAAAACCAAATAACAACGCGAATTTTTTAACCTTTATAAAATAAACGAATGTTTATTTTTAAAGAGAGAGATATATTTCAGAGATATACACTTCTTTTTCTTCGTCATGATGTTGAATGGAAGAATTTTATATATATATATATATATATATATATATATATATATAGCTGAACGTCTCTGTGTGTGTCTGGTCACAAATAGGCTCCTATATGGTTGACTATTATAGAAAACTGATCACATATAATGATAGAAGATGTATCGAGACACAGGAATGGGTATGTTTGATCTGGCATAATGATGATTCATTAAAATTGTGGGGTCTGCGTACGCGCCTCGTCCACAGAGTATAGAAATAAAAATTTAAAAATCAAAAAAACCGTTTACAAGTGTTTTTGATATAGATGTACATAAGAATACTTTGATAAGTATGTTTTAACTTAAATAGAGATGGTATAATAAAATTGTGGGGGCTGCATTCGCATAGAATGGAAATAGGCACAACCTTTAATAAAGACTTTTCATATCTATCTGCGTAAGTCTACTTTGATAATTATGTTTCAGTTTGAAGAAATATGGTATAATAAAATTATGGTGTGTTCGTTCACGCCTGACCTCCATAGAATGGAAATATGTCACAAAGTTTAACAAGGTTTTTTAATATAGATCGTCAGAATATATTAAATAAGTGTTTCAGTGTGAACAGGTATGGTATAATAAATTATGGGGTTTATCTATTTTATTTTTACTTTCATCATATTTTGCTTTGGTTTTGATACCCCCAAATTCGGAGCTATCTGTTTACAACCCTTCCTTTTCATAACCTATCCTACTTTCATGAATAAGAGTCCATTTTCTGTAGGCTGTTTTTGAACCCAGTCAACGAGGGATACTTTTGCTAGTATATATATAAGTTAGAATTTACACAATAGAATCATACAAAATAGAAGAAACTTTTTGGCATTTAAAGAAACTTTTTAACTAAAAAAAAAAAATCTCTATCTTTATTATTACATAAAAGTCACTTTGTGTGTGAGTTCCTTTCTCATAGGTTCCTAAACGGCTGAGCGTATCTTTTACAAATTTCACACAAATCTAATAGATATGTCTGGCAGTGTTCTTAGATATCTTTTGTACAGAAATTTATCCGATAATTATCGAAAATCGAAAAAATCCTATCTTAAAAATAGCTTTTCTCTCTTATAGATAAAAAAGAATAATGTTTACAAGGGAATATTTTACGTTACACTAATGAAGGATGATAATAAAATTTCATCAAATCATTACTTAAAGAAGAAATTTAAAAAAAATTATGATAATCTGGAAATATAGCTTAGTAGTAAAGCATACGACTAATGATCGAATGATGTCCGCTTCTAACTCACCATTTTATTTTAATTTATTAATAAGAAAAATTAAAATAAAATGAGTTCAATTTAAGATAAAAGATACTAATTTAAATCGCCGCAAATCATTTCTTCGTTTGCATATTTTAAAACTAAGCATTAATCAAAAGTGACTTTCCTAGGGTATTACTCGCCAAGCCTAAATATCAACTGACGTGACATTGTAAACAAACACAGATGGAATTTGATTAACGACACCATCATTATTTATTTATTTATTTATTTATTTATTTGCAAATTAGTCCACCGTGCAAATTATTCATCGTAATATATAATAATCAAGGATTGATTCTATAATAATACATACGCAATCTGCATAAAGTAAAATATCATGTTTAAGAATAGTGTACGACTGGGCAACGCCGGGCTGCCAGCTAGTATCAAAATTATATCAAATTATTGTTAAATAACGAAAATCAAATACATAAAATGCGTAACAAAACATATGTGCATATTGGCCGTCCAAGAATTGGGATTAGAATTATTTGGTCAAATTGAAAGACTACAGTTACATCGTCTACGATAAAACCGCATTATTCGATAAATCATGTTTCGTAATGTTTAGAATTTGTACTAAGTTCGACGTGATATATCAATACATAAAGAGTGTTTTTACTTAAAATTCATTTTTTTTTAATTTGTTTTTTATTTTGTATTTTATTTATTTATTTATTTATTTTGTGAGAGTCCACTTATAATGCACAAGCATGAATTTTTTCTTCCACGGTAGAAAGTTTGGTTTTAGTCTCTCATCTTCCACAGATCAAAATGCAAGTATCTAATCAGGTATGTAGTTTTATAAATATATATGACTAGCCTGGGTGCCCGGCGTTGCACGGGTGTTTGGGGGCGTTTATTGAGCAAAAGAAAGAAAGAAAGAAAGAAAGAAAGAAAGAAAGGAAAAATTGGTATTAGGCAGGCAGACTCGAACCCGTACCGCGAAGGACGAAAAGAACGTGAAAAAAAAAAGTGACATCTTTGTCGTTGCGTCGATCGAAAAGAGGGGATGACTTTCGAAAATATTGTCGAAAACAGCAACCCCTCCCTGTAGAAACGTGCCCAGTGGAGGATGAAATAATTAATGTTTGGAGCAATTTTTCGTCCGAAGGGTCGACCTTCAAAAAGATACCGATCTCGTGAAAATCCGTCGCCTCTGTCGAAAGTTTTAGACATACATACATACATACATACATACATACATACATTTAAACAGACAGGTGAAATCATAGATGAGAGATAAACGTGACAACAGTAGGAGAAAAAAAACACGGGCGATTTTTGAGGTTGAATAACTTTTGTATAAGTATAGCAGGGGCTACTCGACATTGCCCGTGGCAAAAGTGTAACATAACTTCCACCCTTTTCTCTTCCCCTCTCTTCTCCGTTTTCCCTCTTCCCCCATCCTCGTTTTCTTCGCCCAGCTTATCCTCTCTCTCTCTCTCTCTCTCTCTCTCTCTCTCTCTCTCTCTCTCTCTCTCTGGACATGCGCTGCGCACATACACAATTCAAGTCGGCACATGAGAAATAACTGAGAAATATCAGTTACTTCCTTTTAGTTAGTAGCTGAAAAGTAGACGCCATGATAACATCAAAATATATGTGTACGCCCTGATATAAACGATATAAATGGGTATTTGAGCCCTAAATAATGAATCTTCTTTTGTTTAGATATTATATATCCAAGATTAAGCCGATTAAAGAAGATCAACTTTTTTTTTTGGGGGGGGGGTGATGTATACTTTTCAAGTCTTAGCTGGACATACTAACAGACATCTGCCCTTTATATAATAGATATGTCAGAGAGAAAAGAGAAAGAGAAAAATGTTATTTTGCAAGTGTTGGTATTTGCGAGACTTGTCTCTAGTTGATACTATTGTCCTGTTCTAAAAGTTATTTCATATAATTCTGTAGAGATATATGAATAAAGAGAAAATGCCTCGTCCTTGCTATTTTGTTACATCTGGCCCGAGCTTTCCCACGCGCCCTGAACGTCTGTTATAACAGTTGTAAGCTTTGCTGCAGCCGACTTACCTTGGTGAAAACCAGGACAAAAAAGGAGATTTCTCCAAACACAAGTGGCTTGTCGGCCAAGTTGCCTTTGCTAGGCGATTTGCGATTGGTTCTTTTCCGATGCACCGCATACATCGCTACAAACGGGGGATATTCAAGGGGCGGTAACTTTCGAATGTCTTAATAGTGAATATATATTTTTTATAGTTCTCGTTAAAGCTATCTGAAAAATATTTGCGATATGAAATAGAATTATTTTAAGTATGCAACTATATATGTTCAGGACGATGTTTAGTTAGACTGTGAGGTGAAACGAAACAGATGTATTACATTTTAGTTATTTGATCGGCTAACTATTATTTTCGTAAGGTTTGCAGTTGTTAGAGACTGTGTTGAGAACACTTAAAAATCTTAAATAACAGAGGACAACAATGGGAGGTTTATTAGGAAACTGAAAAAAGTAGTAGTAGTAGTAGTAGTAGTAGTAGTAGTAGTAGTAGTAGCACACACGATTATGAGGTGGTGAGACTTGGACATGTCAAATACAGCGAGAAGCTGGATGAGATTACAAAAAGTGGGTTATGCAAAGATAGGGTCTCAAGTGAGTGCTAGTGAAAGGTAATAGTTCTTAATGAGTAGTAACACTTGCTACAGCAATGTAATGTAAGTAATGAGGCGCTTTGTCAGGAATGTCACTAATATTAAACTTATTTTTGTGTTCGCTGAGATGGGAAAGCAACAGACACCCAAGTTAATTGTGCTAGAGCAGAGGAGAGACTGAACACTGCGTGGTTTTAGAATGAATATAGCCCCCTCAAAAAAACTAATAATTAATTACAAGTTCTCTAGGAAGTAAGCGGGCGGTTCTTTGAGGGGAGGGGACTGAATTACTTCATAATGTTTAGTAGAATAAAAATGAAATGTTACAAATGTAAGAAATAGTTGTTCGCGCCTTTTAAGTTAAACGAATAAGTAAGTGCTGGCATGTTGCAGAAAGAAACGATACACAATCAGATGAATGTAAGTTACAGTTATAGAGAGCAATCTCAACTAACACCTGACAAGAAATATTTATATATACAATTTTTATTTATTTGTTTATACACGCATTATGCATATGTATGTTAATAGGTATTTCCACTGCATTTTCATTCGGAATTCAACTTCACCAGGTCGGAATCTTAAAATAAATAAAAATTACACTGAATAAATTATAAAATTTTGCTTGTCATTCAGCATTTTTTGATAAACACCGAAGTTTCTTTGGATTTATATCTTAAAAACTACAGCAATGCAATGAAATACATACACACACACACACATATATATATATATATATATATATATATATATATATATATATATTATATAGTAATTTATAAAATATATATGGCGATTAAGCTACATACATATATATATATATATATATATATATATATATAGGTTACGCATATAGGGGAAAGGTGGGGTGAAGGACGGTGTCTGCTTATTTGGAGTCAGTGTTCATGTTTACGGCACCTCGGTCCTTTTAGAGGAATTATAAAATAAAAGCAGAAACGTACCTTTTAATATTTTCGTCACATCTCTTCACTCTGTCGACTCGTCTGAAACAAAACAACAATGCAAGAGTCATTTTCTGGACAATTGGGATTTTATTGATTTCATGGTCGAATAGTGAGCCTTATTTCTTTGCCTATCCTTAGAAGAAGGGTGGTAATCTCTCTATTGATTCATCTTCCATACATAGCTGCCCCTCGTCGCTCCACAAGAGTATCCAATACGATGACTGTGTTCGTCGGACTTAAAATTCGAACAACTCTCAACTGACTAAAAAATCCCCATGTGCATTTCTTTTCTTTATCAGTGTATGGTGGGGGCTGTAATTTCCATTAACTAGCTCGCATCCAAAATGCAATCACTGACCTATCTCGCAACGCAGGTGCATACTCTGTCAACAGAAATCCTGGGTTTCATCTATGTCACTGGTAACCTTTGTTGACCCCTTTGCATTCCTTGGTACAAACAAGTTGCATTCAATTAAGTGCCTCGTTAACCACACTATTCATGCCATGGACTCCATAACATATAAGAACAATATATATATATATGGGCAGGCACTTACAGGACAAAATCCCAGTTGACCTTAGGTTCAACCCTTTGTTTGTGTGTGCTTTTTTAGCGGAAAGCGTAGATATCTAATGAGCTGACCTATTTTAAACCTAGGTGTAGTTAAAATGTGATTTTTTTTGTCCATGTATTTGAATATTATGTTAGTTTAGTTTATATATATATATATATATATATATATATATATATATATATATATATATATATATAAAGACAGAGAGAGGGGGAGAGAGATGATAATTTAGGTATATGTATGTTTATTTTATTTATTTATTTTCTATTGTTATTGTTAATTTTAAAATTATACTTTCGTATATTAATTTATGTGATTAAATGAAGTAGTCATATATGTGTGAGTGTGTGTGTGTGTGTGTGTGTGTAGTGTGTGTGTGTGTGTGTGTGTGTGTGTGTGTGTGTGTGTGTGTAATGTGTGTGTGTGTGTGTGTGTGTGTGTGTGTGTGTGTGTGTGTGTGTGTGTGTGTACGAGTAATCGGAATTCGAATTGGAATTGAGAATAAAAAATGAGAACATTTTGGGTTATTGGAATCGGTATCGGAGTCAGAAAAAATGAAATAATTTTCCGGTTCCAAAAACGATTATTTTAATTACTTTGTTTTTGTTTTTCAAGCCTTACCTCATCTACAGAAGTTACAGTTGACCGGTCATACATAAAAATCACATAATTCTCCAGAATTATATGGTCTGTAGGTCAGACTCTTCAATCTCAAATAGGCTGTGGTTAAATTTCGCAAAGGTGTCAGAGGCATCATTGAAGACATTTCACATCTGCATGCTGTCTTTTTCCCTTTGCCATTGAAACCTAATACATCGTTGCACCCAGTAAAGGCATGGAAGAATAACATCCTGTTGTTTCTCTCTGGTATTAAGGTGGACATCAAGTCATGCATAGGAATCCATCTAGTATGCTCTCTTTTTCCAAGTCTAATCCAAATCTGCTCCAGGCCAATTGTTTTGAGAGAAGGCATCTGCGATATGGCAATCACAATGGTGTCCGTGTAATTTGCATCGATCATCAGAGATTTGTAGCCTTCCTTAACTGCATTTCAGGCATGTGAAACTATCTGCCTATCAGCCTCCTCGTGTATACATGGAGCCAATTCCACTAGGCATATGTTGGTGCAATTGGAACTTGTAAGGGCGTCTTTGACCTTCGTTACAATAACTAAGTTATCTGTAGTCATTTTAGCCACTGTATCCGCAAGAAAGTGGAAGAGCTCAGTCTTGTTTGCACTGTATCGAAGGAAACTCAGTTTGTAGACGTTTTACTACTTTCAGTAACTCCTTCTGATAGCTTTTCCTCGTTTTGATCTAGCTTCCGATTTCACAACAGAGTATCAAGTTTCCTTCTCTGAACACTTGTATCGTGTTGAGAATCAAGAACCAAAACTAAATTCTTGTGTTCATCAAACAGTTCTTCCAAAGTTTTGGCCTTGTCATAACCATTCACCTGTTCCTCCAGATATGTGCAATAGGCTTCCTTCAAAAATGTGTATAAGCTGCATGCTATGATCTGGTGGCTTGGCGAGTCTTAGTGAACATCAGACAGAAAAGAATCAGCTGTACCAGAAAAATCTTGTCTTCTCCATATTTATTTGGCCACTAGATTTGTTCAGTCAATGTGTAAAGTGGCTGATTAGCTGTTTGCACTGAAGTTTGTCCTGAATTTATAAATGTCGCAGCTTCCCTTGCTTTGTCCATGACGTGCTTGACAGTAGCAATACAGTGAGATTGATCTCAAATTAGTGGTAGCAGAGAACTGATGCTGATCTCAAAATCATTTGCCTTTTGCTGGCTTGCATAATGAGCTAACCATGATACATTGGAAGAATCATCTACGTCAGTAGCACCATGCACCTTTTCTAACCATTCATATTCAACTTGAGTTAAATTTGGAAATGACTGGGATCTGGCAGTGATACATCCTCAACGTTGCTTGGTTCTGGATTCTTCTTTTGGGACAAGGCAGGTGGAATATGGCTGCATGATTCTGAAAGCTCTGGAACCTTTTTTTACCTGACACTCTGATGTATTGAGCAAACTTCGTATTTCAGCCACTTCTGTCGGCACTTTGATGCTTGAACATTGAAAAACTAGTACCGTGAAATGATGTAATTGTCGTGGCGGCGGTTGATTTATGGTCTATGTTGTCAACAGCAGATATAGTGAACAATCCCTTTCTCAAAATTGGTGGACATCATGATCCACTCATAAATATAGCTCCATATGTCACATTTACAGGCTGATTCCTAACAGGCTGATGGAAATTGAAAATAAAAACAATGAACAGATTGACCATAAATAATTTTAAAAATTTTAAAGGGATGCAACTTTAAGAATTGTTTTTTTAACGTAAATAAATGATTTATAAATTTCAAGAGAATTTATCAGAAACTATTTTAATTTTTAAGCATGTTTTCAATACTTAAATGCATGTTTACACTTTTTTAAAAATTAAAACAATAAATAATTTATTACTTCTGTATTAGTCACTTTTCTGTCTATTATGTAGATGACAAGGTCTACAGAATATGACTCATTTACTCGTCTTTCCTCTTGCTTGATTGCATTAAGATGTGCTCTCTCCAAATTGAATAATTCCGCCAAGTATCGCACATTATACTTTATCTCTTGAGCAATGACGTCACCAACATTTGACTTGACAGGAGCTTTCCATGGTTTAGTGTCTTGGCACATTCGTTGTTTTTTTGTTTTTTTGTGGGGTTTTTTCTCGTCATTGCTTGCCTTAAATTAGATAGTTTATCTTATTCTTCACATAAAAAGCATTGTAATTTAGAAGGGTTTGAAGTTTACTGTCTTTTTCCATAGAGCTCACGTCAGCCACTTGATGTGCTTGAGGTAATCTGTCTCCCATCTATGTTCATTCTAATTTAGTGTTCTTGAATAATAGTCTGCAGCTATTGTGATGCATTGCTTTGTTTTGTTTCAGTGTGACTTCTATGTTATCACCTTCGTCCAGTCTTGCTGGACTGAACACTATCAGCATATCATTGATAGCATGAAACAGAGGTACATCCCGTGCAATGTTGCTGTAACCAGCTTGGTCATGTTCCTTTTGAAATTTGTTAATTAGTGAAACAAGCTTTTTATTACTTTCGTTCTCCTAACAAAGGCAATGTTTACTTCAGTCAGTCTTTCGCCTGGATTCTGCATCTATCATAAAAACTTCAAATTGGCAATAGGGCAAGGGTTTATCCTTTTACCACCTTTTGTCCATTTAGTTGCATGTGATACAGTTAGGTTTGCGCTATTGCTCTACACCTAACCCGATCGTCTATCTAATATTATTAGTCCCATCTGATCTGTACACTATCAAGATAACACTGAATTCCCCTGATATCCTTGGCTCGGCTCTCCCATGCTGGCACAAGCTGTCTATTCAGATGCGGCTATTAAGCTCAATACTGAATGTCATACCAGCATCTGTAACCAATGCGCCCTGGTAGCATGCGACAAACACTCTTTTATTTTATTTTTATTGCATTTTCGCCCCAAACAAGGCACAGTGCCACTTTGATGTGGGGGTGCTACTAAATGACCGTTTAATAATGTTTCTCAATGACATAGGCTTATCTTCTCTTCTCTATATAAATAAAATGAACTCATTTTTCCCCTCCGACTTTGACCTTAATAGGATTAAAATCATGACTTAACATGCAAATGTAATGCGTACACACTGTAGCACATTATCTGAGGTATTCTATAGGCCTGTTACCTCTACAGTTCCTCGACAATTCGAGTTTGACGCGGGACTACTGAAACTAAACCAAAACATACTTCACTGCGCAATTGATATTTGATCTAATTCACTTTTTAGTTTATTCATCACATTTTTTTTTGGTTTGTTTGTTTTTGTTTTGTTTGTTTTTTTGTTTTTTTTTGTGCTTCCGCCTCAATGCTTCGATTCCGAGCCCCTTCCCCTCAAACTTTTTTGGGATTTTTCAAACACCCGGGCACCGCCGGACCGTTCGTATTGCACCACGCTAGTCTCTTCTTCTCTTCTTTCTATCTTCTTTCTATTATCTTATATATATATATATATATATATATATATATATATATATAGTCATCCACATACAGTACTGTTTCGCTGTTTCACAGCTCATCAGTGCGGATAGACAGCCAACTACCTCAAGCCAGGATTGAAACCCGACCGTTTGTACGGCAGTCAAGGCTCCTAACCATTACGCTATTGGCGGCTGCTTGAACGAGTAGTGAGTTTAACGATGTTTTGACATCGTCTGAAATACCTCCGCTCGATTTGTTTACACAAAGAGCGTCGCTTATATGCTAATGGTAATTCGTGTTTCACTTCTCAATATGCTCAACTCAAGGTGAGGAGCATTATAGTCATCCACATACAGTACTGTTTCGCTGTTTCACAGCTCATCAGTGCGGCTAGACAGGCAACTACCTCAAGCCAGGATTGAAACCCAACCGTTTGTACGGCAGTCAAGGCTCCTAACCATTACGCTATTAGCGGCTGCTTGAACGAGTAGTGAGTTAACGATGTTTTGATATCGTCTGAAATACCTCCGCTCGATTTGTTTACACAAAGAGCGTCGCTTATATGCTAATGGTAATTCGTGAACTCATTCCCCCCCACCGACTTTGACCTTAATAGGATTAAAATCATGACATCACATGCAAATGTAATGCGTACAGACTGTAACACATTATCTGAGGTGTGCTATAGGCCTATTAGCTCTACAGTTCCTCGACAATGGTACATTCCTATATTTTTTCCGATGAGAGTCCACTGCTAAGATCGGTTAGATTCAATGGAAGTTGCAACATCTTTTCTCTCTATTAGATTCCTCCTTTTCCCGCTCCCCATTTACACCGCAGTGGATGTGTTCACATCATAACATTATGAGCAAACACCGATTTGGAATCATACAAGGTTATTTATGCCATTTTTTGTTTTTTTTTATATATATTTTCCCCCTGATTTATGCTTTCTGTTTTTCCTATAATAAAAAAAAACGCGACAACGCGATTATTATTATTATTGTATCCTTCTTCCTTTTTTTTTATTAGTTAGTGTAAGCCGAAACATGCGGGACTAACCGGTTTTTACTTCCGGTTTTAACGACTCTAACCGTGAAATCTATCTATGACCTTTGTTTATTAGTGCTTTCAACTCAGTATATACTTTAACACAAAGAATTCATTCTTTACTATTTACGCAAGATATCGTGAACTCACTTGCATTACACTTAAATTAAAATTCGAGAAAACAATAAAATTCATTTAGAATTCGAGTGTGATGCGGGACTACTGAAACTAAACCAAAACATACTTCACTGCGCAATTGATATTTGACCTAATTCACTTTTTAGTTTATTCATCACGATTTCTTTTGATTTTTTGTTGTTTTTTTTTTTTTTTTTTGCGCTTCCGCCTCAGTGCTTCGATTTCGAGTCCCTCCCCTTCAAACTTTTTGGGATTTTTCAAACACCCGGGCACCGCCAGACCGTTCATATTGCATCACGTTTATTTTTTTTAATTTTTTTTTTTTTTCACGATTTTTGTAATAGTTTAAACATTGTTTGTTTTTATAATATCTAAACAAGGTTATTACTTCGCCTTTTTTTTCATTTTACCCCTCCCTCCCCCCCAACCCGGGCAACGCCGGGTACCCCCCCCCGCTAGTAAATAATACTTTTTGCGCACAACAGCTATTCCAAGTAAGGCAACTTAGTCAATAATGTTACACCAATCTGTAAAAAATTGAGTGCTTTTATGGTTTACTATCATTTTTCCATTAACTGACGACCATCTTGGAAATAATGGCCACCATATTTAAATTTTTGGATGACTAGCACTTTTTTCACAAAACATGACCTACGTATCACTTTCACACTAGATGCCATGCTTGTATCACCAACGGAATGATTCTGGCCCAAAATCACATTTAATCCACGATTATAGAAAATACAATCATATTAGAGCATACAACTAACAAAGCACTATAAACATTATAGGTTTTATGCACCAAACAAAATCAAACATCCATTAACAAATTTAATTTCAATAATAGTGAAAACATTCTAAAATGCTTATAATAGTAATGATAATACTTTATTAATATTACAGCTATCCTATGGTTCCTGTCAAAACTATTAATAACTATTTAAAAATACACATTCGTTACTTGATATGCACACCTGAAGATGGATATTGGTTATCTGAAAGTGTTAGCATCTGACAAATCTATTGGCCAGTTCAAGCTTGAAATCTGAAAACTTGTAAAAAACAGAGGGTATCAAAAGAAAAATATTGAGAAACGTTTGGTTTTCTTTTTTTTTCCTTTTTTTTTTTACAAAAGAAGTTACCACTTATCAAGGCCCGAGGGCCACTCAAAGATAAGGGTTAATGAGTGTACAGTGGTAAAGGGGAATATGTCAGTCATTGATAGCAGTGGAAATTTGATAAATTGAATTACTTAAGGGAATGGCTCATCAAGAATTTGTTCACGTTGAACTTGAAGACAGCCATATTGTAGTCAGTAAGAAAGCAGGAAAACGGAACAGAGTTCTAAGAAAGAAGGTTTGTTCATGGAATCCACATTTAGCTTTAGGCACAGATAAAGAGTGGGGGAAATTATTGATAGTGTCATAGTCATTTCCTAGTTTTGCATATGAATAACAAAATATCTGATATTTCCCCAAACCCATGGCCTTGAGGGATGAGAGACTAAAACTATGAGGGGAGACTTGGTTCCAAATATTTCTCATATGTTATATCTCCCCTCTTTAATTTTCATACATGAAGTACATTTCACAGTGTATAAAGATTATTGGATACTGGAGATATTCATAATCGTACTCTATTTCCATAAGAAATATTTGGGATCAAGTCTCCCCTTGCTATTATTTCAGATCATTTGAAACTATAGCAGCAAGTTTTAGTCTCCCCTCCATCAAGGCCAGAGATTTTGAGGAAATCTATATATCTATAAAAGTGAAAGTGTCTGTCTGTCTGTGTACATTTCCCTATGCAATAACTCTGTCAATTTTCAGTCTATAGACTCAAAATTTGATATACAGGGTAGTGAGATTTTTCGGCTAGAAATTTGGCTGTTAAGGAGTCAAAGTTCAACGATTTGACCTTTGAGAACACTACCAAACTCCTCCGACAATTTTGTAAATTTGATTTGAGCCCAAAATAATAAATATTAAGGGGTCATAATAGGGGTCAAATTTTTAAAAATTTGACCTCTGCAGTCTCTACCAAATTACTCAGACAATTTCTGGTCTAAACATTTGAAATTTGACATAAAGGGTATTCAGAGATAGGGCAAGCTTTTTAATCGACTTGGGTCGAAAATTTGAGTTACCAATATATAAATGTATGTATGCATGCTTGCATGGCTGCCTAAAACTTTCAATAGAAGCGACGGATTTTCACAAGATCAGTATCATTTTGAAGCTCGACCCTTCAGACCGAAAAATGGGCTAAAAGCATTAATTTCTTCACTCTCAACTGGGCACTTTTCTACACGGATGGGTCACTTTTTTCGCCAATATTTTCGAAAGTCATCCCCTCTTTTCGATTGTCTAGCCTTAATTTAAACCTACGTCACTTTCGGTTTGGTGGTGGTCGTAGCAGCAAAGACATCACGTTTTTCCCCCGTTTTTTTTTTTTTCCTCCTTCACAGTATGAGTTTGAGTCTGCCTTCGTACTACCTTTTTTTTGCTCAACACACACCTCCAAACACCCGGGCAACGCCGGGCATCTATGCTAGTATATATATATATATATATATATATATATATATATATATATATATATATATATATATATATATAAAGAGAGAGAGAGAGAGAGAGAGAGAGAGAGAGAGAGATTTGGTAGATTTTAAAAATTCAAAACATTAATTAAAATTTCAAAAATTATAATAAAACTCCAGCAATACACACTTCAAAATTTATTCCCGAATCTTGATTATAATATTTGAAATTTTAATTAATATTTTGAATTCTTAAAATTTATCCACTTAATATATGAAAATACTGACTGATATAACTTAATAATTATCAAGCATTTTTATCTGAAACGTTAAACATATCTATTTTTACTAAAAGGATATATGAATTAATCTCATCAATCCAAACTCTTGAATAGTTTTAACTCTTTAATTAAAATTTATCCTCATATGTATATATATATATATATATATATATATATATATATACTAGCAAAAGTACCCGTCGTTGACTGGGTTCAAAAACAGCCTACAGAAAATGGACTCTGATTTATGAAAGTATGATAGGTTATGAAAAGGAAGGGTTGTAAACAGATAGCTTCGAATTTGGGGGTATTAAAACCAAAGCAAAATATGATGAAAGTAAAAATAAAATAGATAAATTTATTATACCATACCTGTTCACACTGAAACACTTATCACAATATTCTGTGGATCTATATTAAAAAGCCTTGTTAAACTTTGTGACATATTTCCATTCTATGGAGGTCAGGCGCAAACGAACACCCCATAATTTTATTATACCATATTTCTTCAAACTGAAACATAATTATCAAAGTATACTTACGCAGATAGATATGAAAAGTCTTTATTAAAGTTTGTGCCTATTTCCATTCTATGGAGGCCAGGCGCGAACGCAGACCCCACAATTTTATTATACCATCCCTATTTAAGTTAAAACATACTTATCAAAGTATTCTTATGTACATCTATATCAAAAACACTTGTAAACTTTTATTTTTTTAATTTTACTTTTTTTATTTCCATACTTTGTGGACCAGGCGCGTACGAAGACCCCACAATTTTAATGAATCATCATTATGCCAGATCAAACATACCCATTCCTGTGTCTTGATACATCTTTTATCATTATATATCATCAGTTTTCTATAATAGTCAACCATATAGAAGCCTATTCGTAATCAGACACACACACAGACGTTCAGCTTTATATTATAGAAGATATATATATATATATATATATATATATATATATATATTATATATCATCATCATCATCATCATCATTATTATGCAGTCTGTCAGTCAATGACTAGTTGGGGCCTCAGTACTTTATTCCTTGGTGTTGGTGTAGTCTCACTCCATCACCACAGGACTTTCCACCCTGGCTCCAAAGTTACTTTCGCAGTTTAGGTGCAGTATCTGTTGCGCATCAGATAGGCACCCTCTGAACCTCCAATGCTCATGTCAGTGGAGCGAACCTGCGACAACTGGTAGCAGGGGAGGCCGCAGCTTCTGGCTAAAAGTAATCTCAGCGAAGTAAACAGTCGCCCTATCGTGTCTGCTACTACGCCTTTTCTTTCTGGATGAGGTTTCATAGCCTTTTAAGGAAAACTGCAAGGCAGCAGTAGGATTTAAAGTCAGAGTTTCATCTCTTACCCTTTTGCTGTGATAAGGCCCACAAGGCAGTGGTGTTTGATTTTGGGGTTCATTCCCCTAGTCTTTGCTGCTTTGCTGAACTAAGGGCAACCACAAGACAGTGGGGTAGGGGTTGGTAGTGTGCAAGGGCATGTCCACTCATCGGTGGGCCATAACGCACTACCTCTGGGGTCCCCTACTACTCCTAGATCTTGTACGTTAAGACTGGGGCTACAAGGCACCAAGTTACCGTGTGTGGCCAACGTGGAGACACTGTAGGAGTCTTGATGATGGAGAGGCTATGTACTGGCAAGAAGACTTATGCATAGCTGCTCCCTTTTCACCATGAGATTAGCCAGCAGTATTAGCTGAAAGTGAGAAGGCATGCAAGCATGAACTTAACACATGGTTCTGTGTGTGTGCGTTTGGATTCTTAATCCAGCAAGGGGTGTGATACGTCTAGTGTATTAGGTATAAGTTAGTGTTAAGTTCATATATATATATATATATATATATATATATATATATATATATATATATATATATATATACAAGCAGGAAGACCCTACGTTGACTGGGATTGAATGAGAATCATTGAATGTTTCATCTTTCCATATGTTATTTTTATGTAAATCAGTAAAATCGCCCATTTTTCCATCACATCAATTAATTGTCTGCTCTAATTAGGGACCAACCACAATGCACTGGGATGAAGCTGCACATGCCTCCCCACAGTGCAATGTCGACTAAAATACATTGTAGTTTACATTGCACTGTTGATTTTATAAAATCATTTTTATATAATGACTTGAATTGCAGTTTAAAATGCAAAAGTCTAGTATCATGTTTCAATTGTGCTCTAAACTGAAAAATTCATTTTGAATGCACCACTGTCATCTCAAAGAACCTACTGCTGATTCTTTATGCCTGGCCTTTCTGCTTTGCAGTAATAAAATTTCTGAAATGCTAGTGATGTTAGGCTGTATAAGGCGTTAACTTTAGTCAAAAGTGTTTGTTCCTTCTTTCATTGGATTTTTTCGATTATGGATTATCGATACTTATCAAAGACATTCCAGTACAAAACCTATCTAAAAACACTACTAGGTACATAAAGTACATTTGTGTAAAAATGTTTTAAAAAATCAGCCCAGCCGTTTCAGAGTCCATAATGAACTTTCTCTCTCTCTCTCTCTCTCTCTCTCTCTCCCTCTCTCTCTCTCTCACACACACACACACACACACACAAGTTCCTTTTATATTATAGTAGATAGGTAGATAGAAAGAAATAGAGAAAGAGATAGAGATAGAGACGAGTCATAACATGCAATTACAAAGATAAAAAATAACTATTATTACTTCCCCTGATAGAGATAAACTACTGAATCGAATAGGTATTAGCAGTTGAAACTTTAAAGTTCAGCTTGAATAAATATGATAATAACTCAGTGTGGTTACTATAGCATTCCATAAGATAACCATAATATAACTACTTCCTGGTGTGGCATAATTAGAACTTTCCCGGCTAAGTGTATAATTAGGATAACTCTAAATATATAAACTGCAGTAAATGCTTGTGTGGTTGTAGAACATAGGAACTCAATTGAACTAAATAATAGTAAATTATTAAACAAATAGACAAACAAATATAAAAACTAGCGTAAAGTGATACAAATGAATAGTATTTTTAATAAAATCTGTTTCACTACCACAATTGCTTTTAGAATTTCAATCCTGTCTTTTTTTTTTCACAAGGTTCAGTGCTAAAGGGGGTTTATCGGTGATATTTAAATATTAATTCAAATATCATAGACTCCTTTATAATTAAAAAAAAAAAAAAAAATACAACTCAAGAACAACACCAACAAATAGCCATCAACTCAAACTAAAACTGAAAAATGCGATTTTTATTTATGACAGTAATTATTGGATATAGACCTAGAGTATAGACTCTCTTTTTGGGCGCCCAGACCATTATAAGTTTAGTAAGGATAGTATTCATTAATGTGTCCATATCTTTTTAGAGAATGTCCAGAAATATTTAGTGAAGACAATTCAAAAATAAATCCTGTGTCAGGATAAAAGAGAAAAACTGAGAACAAAATTGTTCATGGTTACTTAGTAAGGCAGAAATTCCTGGTAAGGGTATTCGTCCACGTCGAGTGTGCGAAATTTATGGTAAAACCTTTTTACATCTTACGATGGAACAAAGAACAAAGAAAGAACGTCACTAACTGATTTGTTTTTTCTCGCAAAACGGTATTTATAGTCAGGATTTCAACATTCTCAAAAGATCTGTCTTGTTTATGGTGTCTATATGTGCAAAGACAAAAAATAGTCTGCATAGTGTTTACATAGGCTGCAGACAGAGAACACATTGAACACTACACAATTTGTTTTATGTGGACGAAGTGGTGTTCTTCTTAGAACTAACACTTTGAAAATAATTTTCATTACGTTATCTCCCTTCGACTGTTCAGAAATAGTTAATTTGTCTGTATGATAACAATTCACTACAGTGTGTTTATTTTTACCTGTGTAATTGTATTATATCTGTGTGGATGTGCTAGTTGATGAATGTAATTGCTACATCTTATTTTTGTAGAAGTTGTTTGATATGATTAGGATGTAGTTTTTGCAGGTCCAATTTCAAGAATGTGGAGAGAAGCTATGACAGACTGAAACAACTCATATTAATGTGTTCCCAATGATATGAGAAAAGTAAAGATCATTATGTTGCAAGCAACGTAGGAGGAAACTGCCATTTAGTAGATTCTTCATAGGAAACGTTGCCCAAACCCAAGTTACTTTCGGCCTATAGCAATGCAGACCATAACTCGTTTTCAGTTTCTGTAAGGGTGGTAAGTTGCATCAGCTCTTTGTAGAGGAACCACACATCTTTGAAGATAATCCATTCATTATGTGACAGGTCAGGTTCTATGACTGGACGCCCAGATTTAACATGTGGGTGGCACAACAACGATGCGGGTGCATGTGGCTTGCAGGCAATAAAGGTGCCTAAGGTGTGTTATTTGTTCCTACATGCCAAGCTGACATATGACCAAACGAATTAGTCCAGTGGGTTCAGGTCGACGGAGGAGGGGGGCCAGTGAGAGAAAGGTACAAAGACATAGCACTCCTTCTGAAACCAAGCTTGGGTGTCTTTGGACTTGTGGGCCAGCACCGAGTTCTGCTGCCATACCCAAGGTCTGTAAGCAGCAACCTGATTGCACCAGGGGATCACCACACTCTATAACATCTCCAGGTACACTTTTAAGCCAACTTCGAAGATGTGAGGTGGCATGATGTGGACCTCACTTGAAACCACACCAAAGACCATAACCATGGCCAGAAACTTCATTGAACTGTGTCCTTAAGTATTGAACCGTTCAGATTTGCATTTTGAGGATGCTGGCAATGGTCCCGTTTTTATAACTTAGATCAGTAGAGAGCATGAGTTGTACAGCGGCACATCTCCGATCTCACTCATTGAATATTGTGTCACTTTCAGACATTATAGAAGGTTCCTATCACTCTTGGGATTTGTACACAACTGGCCAACTAGTAGATGGTCTGCAACAAAAAAAAAATGGTTTTCATCAAACAGAAATGGAATCATGTCGTCTTTTCTATGGCGACAATTTTATCATACCACCCTGTAATAAAAATGAAATCTGCATGAATTAAAATATCATATATAAGCATATTTTATGACTGGGCCATGCCGCAGGTGGGGCCCTATTGTATATGAGATGCAATATACTAATCAATAGAGAATTGTGTTCTATAATAATAAATACGAAATCTGCATAAATTAAAATATCATATTTAAGCGTATTTTATGACTGAGCAATGCCAGGCGGCCTGTTAGTGACCAGACGTGTGCGACCCCGACAGATTGCCGAATCCCAACGCCATGTGTCGTGGATTTTTCGTTCATTGTGTTTCTTATGGCTGGATCGTCATTTTCTTGTTGGTGACTGTCGAGGGGAACACGCATGGGTTCACAAAGTAGAAATATTATAAGTCGTCGAACAAAGAAAGGAAAAACACAAACGCATATATTTGACGGTTGGACTTGTGAGCGTGTGCATCTTCTCCCCATTCTATCGATGTTACATTCGTCTGTCAGTCACATTTGTCTCTATTTCTGTTTCACAATCAACTCTAAAAACTGTCCAACCACTGTCACAATCAACTCCCATCCGCCGCGAAGGGCATTTAGTTGTCAACTAACTGTCTCCTCTGTGTTGGTATCTGAAGTCCCCCCCACCCCAGTTACCAGAAGCTGCCCTTTCCTGATTTATCTGTAGGTTTCTATTGTCAATGTCAAATCTAAAAGGCTCGATCTAAAAATACCTACAGATTCATTGTTTGCTACTTCTTATCTAGTGTTCCCCTTCAGCACTTAGTGACTCATGTGTATCCTTTATAGTATCACACTAGTATATATATATATATATATATATATATATATATATATATATATATATATATATATATATATATATAGTAGCGTCCAAAACTAAGGGACAAAATTTTAAAACCTAATATTTGTTAGAAATAACAACTGTGAAAAGCTGAAATTTTGACAACTGGTAGTTGCTATCATCCATAATAACATACTAAAATTTGAATCATTTGCAAAGGATAGAAAAAGAATTATAACAATTATTTATTTATTTTCAAAATAGGAATGTCCAAAAGTAAGGGACAACATTGAGAAAAACAATGTAAACAGCCAAAAAACACTAAAAATACATGTACAATCAATATTTAGTAAATGAGCCCTTGCTCTCAATGACAGCTGCACATCTTGAACTACAAAAACGAATCAGTTCTTGACAATCCTCGATACTAATTTTAGGCGATTTTTCTTGAAGCTTCACCCACAAATCCTCCGTGTTAATGGGATTTCTTTCTATAACTTTCATTCCTTAGGTCTTCCAAAGATTTTCTATTCGATTTAAGTCAGGACTTTACGGTGGCCAATCCATAATTTCGAAATCTTGCTCACTAAGGTAACTCATTACCACCTTTGCCTTGTGACATGGGGCATTATCTTGCATAAAGGTAGCCCTATCGAAACCTAAATTCTGTATGATTGACACAACATGATCTTGAACAATGTTTTTATAGATCTGCGCATTTGCACGAGTTTGTAACCAGACAAGAGGCGTTGTATATTGGCTAGAAAACATTCAAAATACCATGACACTTCTGCCCCAAACTTGACAGTTTTCTTAGTACACTTTACACTTAATCTTTCACCAATATGTTTCTTTACATTATTTTTTCCATCATTTCCAAATAAATTAAACTGAAAAATACTTTTGCCCAATTTTCATATGTCCAAATTACATACCTGTTTGCAAACTCTAATCTCTTCTTCTTATTCTTCGAACTAACAAGTGGTTTCTTCCCTGGGGTTCAATTAAACAGCCCTGTTTCTTGCAGTCGTCTAGAAACAGTCTGTCGTGACACATTAACACATGAGGAACTATTCATAACCCTTTTAATTTCCGTGCAAGACTTAAAACGGTCCTTTAATGACATACGCTGCATTATTAGATCTTCTCTTGCTAACGTTTTGCAGGATCTGCCGGTTTTAAAAGCACTAACTATTTTGCCAGTATTATTGTAGGATTTAACAACCCTGCCTACAACACTCTTGGAACGTTTCACTTTCTCTAAAATCTCTCTAATGGTGTGGTTTTCATTGTGTAGCTTTACAATAGCTCGTCTCACAGAGTAATCAGGTTTTTGGCGTTTCGCCATGGTGCCGGCTGATGCAATGTTTACAAATGACTAAGTAAGACTTATTCTTTAGAGGAAATCAAAACATTTGAATATAGCATACTGTTTACATTGTTTTTCTCAATTTTGTCCCTTACTTTTGGACGTTCCTATTTTGAAAATAAATAAATAATTGTTATAATTCTAATTCTATCCTTTGCAAATGATTCAAATTTTAGTATGTTATTATGGATGATAGCGACTACCAGTTGTCAAAATGTCAGCTTTTCATAATTGTTATTTCTAACACATATTAGGTTTTTAAATGTTGTCCCTTAGTTTTGGACGCTACTGTATATCAAAATATAAATTTCCAGAAAAATAATTGCAAGCAGAGACTGAAGAAAATCTAATATTTTCGACCATAAACTGGTTCCCTTATATTGGATTTGAAATCGACGGTATCAATGCTTTTCTGAACTTTTGTAAAATTTTTGAATAAATATGAAATTCTTAGATTGAAATTCATTTTTCCATAATCGAGCACTTTGTTGGGGTTCAAACACCACACAGTTATCTATATATATATATATATATATATATATATATATATATATATATATATATATATATATATATATATATATATATATAGTAAGTTATAACTAGCTCTACCTACGTATTTAGCACTGTTGAAGTAAATACTTAAAGTTTATGCATAAATTTATACTTTCGTATATTAATTTATGTGAGTAAATGAAGTTGTTATATATGCATATATATATATATATATATGTATATATATTTATATATATATATATATATATATATATATATATATATATATATATATATATATATATAATACAATTAAGTTATCAAAGAGTAAATCTTTAACAAAGCTAAACTTATCAAGATAAATAATTGAGAGGAGCAACCAATAATATTAAATGAAAGATGAGGAATAAAAGTTATATAAAACTTTATTATATCATCAGAACAATAATGAAAAGTTAAGAGGAAATTTAAGAAAAATAAAACCTTTAGGCCATGGGAATTTTAAGGTAAATGTTTCTCATCAGAAGAGGAGAAGGGCCAGAATTATTCGAAATGCAAATATAGTAAAAACTGTCTTAATGACATTTAGACATGAAACGAGAATGAAGGAATAGAATAGTATGGTAAATAGTAATAAAATGTAGGTACAACATGTAAGGGCAAAACATAAGGGTTGAATATCTATAGATCAAAAAATATAACTGTACTCTGTCACGTATTTCTGTGGCTCAATTTGGTGAAATGGAAAAACTTCCAAAATGCATGTTTCTTATAGGCGTAATTTCTCAGTATGTGTGGGTACACAATCTTTTGTTGCTCCATTTTCTAAGCTGATATAGAGATTTTCTGGTTTGCTGACTCATGAACACGCAACATAAATTGTCCATGTGAGAAACAGTCTGTGTGTAGCTGTAAGCCACACAATTGTACAGATTGTTCCTTGAGCTTTGTTGATGATGATTACAAACGACAATCGAATTGGAAAGTGCAATTTCCTAAAGTGAAATGGCATATCCGGTGAAATCATACGAATGCGTGGAATGAAGATATCTTCACCTGTGAAAGATTGTTGCTTCTATGATGTTGTTGTTCATTTAGTTTTTTTTACTGTAAGCCTTGTGCCATTGCAAAGTTTGGGTTGGTTTATGTTTAGCAACATGATACACTGGGAAATTTACTTTATGTATGAAAACCAAAGAGGGGAGATATAACATATGAGAAATATTTGGAATGAAGTCTGCCTTTGCTGCTATTTCAGATCATTTAAAACCATAGCAGCAAGTTTTAGTCTCCCCTTCATCAAGGCCAGAGGTTTTGGAGGAATATCAGATATTTTGTAATTCATATGCAAAACTAGGAAAATAAATGACTATGACCGAAACATTTTATGGCTGTAAAAAAAGTGCCAAAAATAGGCTCTGGGTGATGGATGATCCCCTTAATGTACGACCTTAAGGGCATATGTCACATAGCCCACTACATAATTCAGGTTATTAGCTTTTCAACGAGCTTTCATTTGTTAAATTCTCATCAATAATCATTGAAATTTCGAACTTATAAAATATTGCCAAAAAAGGTGTCATTTATGTATATATATATATATATATATATATATATATATATATATATATATATATATATATATATATATATTACTATAATAATTTTTAAATACCTACAAACACTCGTGTTTTATCCTTTCAGGAATCATCAGTGCAAGGTGTTATGATTGAACTTATAAATTATGTTGGTTCGTTCTTGTGGTTTGAGGGTAGGGAAGGCATTGTTTTTTTACTGCTAGATTTTGGTTTTAAATTTTTTGGTTATGTTGGCATGTGCGTCATGAGTAAGTTGTTGGAATTTTTGTTAAATAAAGAAGTGATACACTACCTCAAAAAAAAAATTCTCAGTGACATGCAATATTTATTCCGTTCTGCTAGATCTGAAGCAGATGTGTGCTAACTGTTATATCTCATCGGATTAGCAAATCTTTTAATGGGGGCTTCGTTTCTAGGGCAATTGCTCTTGACATATCAAAAGCCTTTGATAGGGTATAGCATAAAGATCTACTTCACAAGGTCTCTAGCTACAGTATATCTGGAAATGTCTTCTTAATTATTCTCTTTCATTTCTCTCTAATAGGTTTATAAAAGTAGTGGTTAATGAGTATAAATCAGAAGCTCACAGTATTAAAGTTGGTATCCTTCAGGGTTCCATTCTGGGCCTAACTCTCTTCCTAATCTTCATCAATGGTCTCCCAAATTACATTCTTTCATAGACATTTATGCTGATGACACTACCATTTATGGCAGCATTTCAAAGGCCATGAATGATCTTGAGCACAAGTGCAATGTGGAAAAGAGTGGCTGGTTCATTTTAATGCATCTAAAACCGAGCTTCTATCATCATAATCATCATCGTCATCATGAATGCTCTGATCTCTGTCGGCATCAATGGAAGTGAATGGTTCTCATCTTGGGAAGTCTTCATATTTTGACAAGCTTGTGGCTCTGACCTTTACTCCTGATTATAAATTTGGAGAAAGAAGTTTGTAAAGAGCCGCACGTTGTTTCTAGCAGTCGTGTTTTGAAATGTTTGAACTGTGCGTTGGCCACGCAAGAATAACGTCAAAGAATGAGAGTTCATATAGAAACGTTGTTTTAATTTGAATAAAATAAAATACGCACCAAGTGCGCTTGAAAGCAAAATACATATTAGGAAAATAAACAAATATTTTACTTGTTTGCAATTTATCACAAATATATTATCCTCCATCTTCAGTGTGCTGTTTTTGTTTTTCTTTTCTTTTTTTCTTCCTTGCCATGTTGTAAATTTGGAAACAAAGTGCGGCTCTTTACAAACTTCTTTCTCCAAATTTACAACATGGCAAGGAAGAAAAGAAAAAAAAAGAAACAACACACTGAAGATGGAGTATACGTCTGAAATATATTTGTGATAAATTTCAAACAAGTAAAATATTTGTTTATTTTCCTAATATTACATTATATTTAGCTTTCAAGCGCACTTGATGCATATTTTATTTAATTCAAATGAAAATAACGTTTCTATATGAACTCTCATTCTTATATTATATATGTGTATATCACTCTTTAATAAACACATGTGTATTTATTTGTATATAAATAAATATTAATCAACTCGCAGAAAAGTTTGTGAGTAAAAGTAGAAGAAATTGTTTGAAATGGTGAGAAGAAATAGGAAAGTAAATAGCAAGTCAGGCAACCCTCACTACTTGAAATGATTTCATAAAGAAATCCAACACTCAAAATAAAAAGTCATGAGTAGGTTATTTTTTCTTAGGTCATCAGTAGCGATAATAATACTTTATATTTGAAAAATGGAATTACTATTCAACAAGTTTCTATAATATTGCTGCAATCACTGGCAGAGTATAATTAATTTCTTTGCGTCATTTGTGGCAAAGGTATATATATATATATATATATATATATATATATATATATATATATATATATACACACACACACAGAGAAAGAGAAAATGTGTTAAAAAAAATCACGTAGTTGCTGTAGGAAATTTTAAGTGTAAGAGCTTTATACGGAACAAAGCATATATATATATATATATATATATATATATATATATATATATATATATATATATATATATATATTTATATATATGAGCAAACAGTTAATAAAATATGTTAAAAACACTTTGAAATGAGTTAAAAACATATTTAATCTGAAAAGGAAACACTATATATATATATATATATATATATATATATATATATATATATATATATATATATATATATATATATATATATATATATACACACGAGGGGCGTGCAATAAGTAATGCGCTTGACACTTCCCATAGCAGTAGAGCAACGAAACTTGGCAGTTATTAGTCTTTCTCTACACAGGAACCACCCAGAGTTATGCATTTCTCTCATCGTTTGAAGCAGCTCTGGAGACCATTTTTGTAGAACACCCCAGGTTGGTCCTCCAGCCACGACGTGACTTCATAAATCAAGGCTGCATCATCTAGAAAACACTTTCCTTTCAAAAACAACTTCATCGCTAGGAAGAGGTGAAAGTCGGAGGGTGCAAGGTCAGGAGAGTAGGGAGGATGGGGTTGGATTTCATAACAACATATATTTTGAGGAGCCTTTATAAAAGCTTTACTTATGTATGAAGCAGTTTTGAAAAAATATTAATTTTTAGTTCATGCTATCAATATATATATATATATATATATATATATATATATATAGAGAGAGAGAGAGAGAGAGAGAGAGAGAGAGAGAGAGGGAGAGAGAGAGAGACTGAGACCGTAGTTGAGGGCGACCCAAAGCGTCCCTTTTTATTCGTTACTACTTTACCGAGATGTAGGCGATGGCCATCACCACTTTCCCCGAAATACCCTTCTTATAATTCTTAGCAAGTACCATATTTTTCAGTCGTTGCTAAGCCTCGATCGTTTCTCGGTTTCTCGGCTTATTAGCAAACATTCTAATCATTATGCCACTCAACTATTTTAATACATGGGAGACTACTCATATCTCACTCAGACAAAAATACAGAGTTACTTTCCTTTGAGTTCATAAATTATATTTGGGACACATTTGTCATTTTCACCGATTTTACACCGTAAAGTTTCTGCAAATTAAAAAAGGTAAAAGAAAAGAGGACACCTCGTCAGTTCAATCTAATTTTTGTTTTCAAAGGAATATGACATGGACGGGTCCGAGACTACGGCCTACATGTTCTACACTTTGCTCTATGGATTTTTCTGCATATGTGTTGTCTCCCCGCCTACTGAGTTGGTGTCGGCGGGTATCACCGTTCAAAATCTCTTCTCTACATATTTGGGCAGCCAAGAAATGTTTTTCGTGCTTTATCACATTCGAAGAACCTCCGTCACATTAGTTGTGCATTCTCTCATTCCATTAGGTAATAATTAGAAATACTTTCCCTTTTCTCTCTCTCTCTCTCTCTCTCTCTCTCTCTCTCTCTCTCTCTCGTGTTTATGAATTGTTTTTTTTTGTTTTGTTTTTTTTAATGAGAGTGAGACTGACTAATAAACAAAACGAATTATCGATAAATATTATGTAATTCTTCGAGTATTAATCCTCGATTATAAACAGCAAATACGATTTTAATTTTATGTGATGTGATGTACACATTTTTTTTTTTTCTTTCTTAGATTGTAAATTGCCGAGCGGCAAAAGATTTGGTTAGAGTTATCTTCTCTTATAAATCACTACTTAAATTATTTGCCTCGTGTAATATGCAAAATGTTAGCGATTTACAATAAATTGTTTAAATAAATGAGAACATTTGAAAAATTTGAAAATCTTATATTTAAAGAAAAAAATTGTTTGTGAAAAACGCGAAATATTACTTTTCGGTGAAATTGAATTTTGCTCACGTCTTTTTCTGCTTTTATCAATTTATTCATTTATTTATGGTATTTCCACCCTCACTTAAGTAGGTACGGGCAATAATAAAAAAAAAAAAAAAAAGAAAAAATAGGACAACATAGTTTTGAAAGCCGGTTTATCATAATTTTTTTATAGGTTTCCGACTACTTTTTAATTGTATTTGAAAGAATAAAGCCCGAAGTTAATTTCCAAAAGGAAAAAATATTTGTACACGTGAGGAGAAAAAAGTTATAATGAAAAATGGGGTTTGTATTACTGTACACATAGATTCGAAAAAGTTGTCAAAAAAACAAATATATAACAAATAAATGTTATCAAAGGCAAGATAAGTTACTTTTCTACCAAACTGGATATAATTCACGTGTTTTTATTCAATTTAACATGTTTATTCAGCTCGAAAAACATGCAGTGTTTACCGATATATTGGAAAATTCAAAATGGCGGCCGACTCTCTCTTAAACACAGTAAGTTCGGGAAAAGGTGTTATAAATAATAAACTAGACAAAATACTGTTAGAAATTCTCTCAATATATATTACCGAGACAAAGGTTGACATATATTCGGTGTTATTTTAATAGTATTTTGTCTAGTTTATTATTTATAACACCTTTTCCCGAACTTACCGTGTTTAAGAGAGAGTCGGCCGCCATTTTGAATTTTCCAATACATCGGTAAACACTGCATGTTTTTCGAGCTGAACAAATATGTTATATTGAATAAAAACACAAAAAATATATCCAGTTTGGTAGAAAAATAACTTATCTTGCCTTTGATAACATTTATTTGTTATATATTTGTTTTTTTGACAACTTTTTCGAATCTATGTGTACAGTAATACAAACCCGATAAATATTAGTTTTCTGGGTCTTTTTCAAAGATAATTTGTAAAGTCCTAAAATATTGACTTAAATAAAAATACGCCACCTTATTTGTACAAAAAAAAGATGGCTTAATTAACCTCCAAAAGCGAGAGATTCTAGCTTTGCTTAAGCATAAACAAACGAAATCGTGTAAGCGTGGATTCTACGGAAGCCCAGAAAATCAAAAGGCTGTCTGAAAATGACGTTAGCTAGTTAAAGGGAGGAAAGGAGTATTGGTTTTCTTTTTTCTCTCCCAGCCGTGCCGTGCATTCCTATCGTGAACGTTTATAAAATTTTTACCATTTTTATAATTTAACTATTTTTGTGTTTCTGCTTTTAAATTTTAAAATAAAATTATTTTTCAAGATTGTATAAAATTGTTATGCCAAAAGTTTCACGTTCATTCAAGCAAGGAAAATATTAGAATCTTACATATAAAAATTATGCAAAACATGTAATGTAAAAAAAAAAAAAAGAAAAGTAGAAATATTTTTTGCAATTATAACTTTTTTGTGTGAAATATTAAATAAACAATGTTTAATTCAATGATAATACAGGTAGTTCACAAAATTAATTTTTCTTTGAGTTATATCAAATTCATTAATACTTATTTAGGGGCTTTTTTACCGAAATGTTCATGAAAAAAATTTTTTTTTTTTATTGTTTTAAGTTATGATGATTTATTTTCATTAAAAAAAAAAGCAAAAATAATTTTTTTTTTTTTTTTTTTTACTACTGAAAACCATAACTTTAGTAAAGGTGTTTTTTGTTTAAACAAAATAATATATTTCCACTAAGATTCAAATAAAAATAATGTGTTCATTATATTCCGTGATCATTATTTGATAAATACTGAAAATTTCGTTAAAATTGGTTAATTTTCTGATTTTTGGTGAAATTTTAAGTAAAAGGGAGGGATCAAAATGTTTATACATTTTGAGCATCGGCCATTCATTTTGCACGTACCTATCGTAAGGTTAAGGGTATTTGTGCTGAAATAATAGCGTCATTATTTAGAATCCTCACTTTCAAACACATCGCTAGAGGGTGATCGCATAGATCAATTGAGATATGAAAGCACAAAATGGAAACAATACCTCCACTTTTCTCCAAAACTGCTTATTTTTATTCTTATTTTTTATTGCATTTTTTTTTTAATAACTATGTTTAAGTTAATGTTATATATTTTGGTAGACTGCTTTAGATATTTTAAAAAATATATATTTTACAGAAATATATATATATATATATATATATATATATATATATATATAAACAATGAATGTGCTGGATTGTGTTCCAACGCCAGTAAAGACTATATCACATGAAACCGTTTGAAGTAACAAAGAAACTTTATTCTCAAGCATACAGAACGAAACTCAAAACAAACTTCTAACTTAAACAAAAAATGGAAGAGGCAGACGACAACTGTAGATAACACTGTCATGCTGAGTTATCTCCCTTGGCTGATAAAAATCAGTTGTCATAATTTTTTTTTTTTTTTCTTTTCTCTTTTCTCTTTTCTCAAAATAAGGGCCTATAGAGTCAGTCACGAAAAATTAGTAACATTGTCTTCCAGGTAGAATGGTTTTGCCCTATGTTTGGGGGATGGGGTGTGTTGTCTGTTCCATTGAAGGAGTTGATTGGAATCTTTTCCTCGGTCACAATAGGGGGTTGGCTGGTTGCTTAGTGGTAAACTCTTGTTGCTGATTACGCTGCTAATCATCTCAGGGATGGAGGGATTGGTATGCAAGGCCAGTTTGCTGTCTTCCTTGTCATTGTCATCTGGATGTTCAAGCTTAAACTTCGGGCTGTTACCTGGACGAGAAGAAACTCTGAAGCAATCATTTTTGTGGACCTTGTATGTACTGGCCTTTAATTGGAAACCAGCAAACTTTCGAATGTACATCCACTCCTCTTGCTTGGATAAAACTATCGCTTACGTCCTTTATTTTTTGATAGGTCACTGTGACTTACGTGAGCGGTTGGGAGCCTTAGACTGCTCACTGTAAGCATGGTTGGCCATGTGCCTATGATGCTGCTCTTCTATAAGATTTATATCATTGAAGTGGATGCGTTCATTAGTAAATTCGTCCGACAGTGATACAAGATCTCTCTGGAGGACAATCTGAGTGATCCAAACCTACAATTCAACATGCAACCTGCTATAGAGAGCAAGACTGTAGAGATTTGCAAACCAGCTGGGTCCAACTTGAGAAGCTCTCACTGGACATCTTGGATGGCCTTTTCAGCAACAGGATTACGATTGAGGTTTTTAGGGTTACCTATCTCTATTAAGATATGGTGAGTGAACAGAAACCCATTGTTTTTTTAGGAATTTGAAGCTGGGGAAGGGGGAGGTTTGTCCTTATGACTGCTGGTGGATTAATGATGGCTCTGATGGGCAAACATATCTTTAGAATAGCCTCCAGCAATGTGTCCCCCTGCTCATTTGGAATCAGGAGTGCAACAGTATAAGAACTAGTGGTGGGACGATGAATCGGAATCGTTAATCGTAAGAATCGTGTATTTTGGGAGGTATCGGAATCGCATCGTAAAAAAATACCTTAATTTTCCGATTCCTTCATTACGATTCTTTTAGTTTGATGTTGAAAAAAAGAAAAAAATGTCCTGATATTTCTAACCGCAAGAGAGAAATGTAGCATGTTATAAAAAGAAACCAAAGAAATTCATTATTAACAGGGCAATGCTTAGTGCCCCTCCCTTACAAGGTTCATTCATTCAGATCTATTGTAATCAAAACAACAAAAGAGTTAACTTGAAAAGAAGTATGCAGGGCTCTACATTGCGAGTAAAATTAAAAAAAATACGCTTATCTTTTTGGCGATTGTTTTTTTTTACTGACTAATCTTCTAATACTGAATGAAAATGCTTTTTCAACTTATATTTTCTTAAAATAAAACGAGCAAAGTCAAATTATTTAAACAGTAAAAGGTTTAATAGAACAATATACTTTTTTTTTCTTTTTTTAAAAGAAGGCTTTTGAAAGAAATATCTCTAAAATGAAATTGATCACGTTGTATTATTTCGCAAAGTTTTGACAGTAGTCGGCTTCTTTTGAAGTTTCAAAATAATCGACCCCATACCAATCTCTTCCAAACCTAAAGTTATTAAATAACCCCTTCGTTAATTTAAGGGTAATTAATTCAATTCAGTCAAGTTTTTTTTTTTAATTTCATTGAAATAAAATCCATTATTTTTTTTTTTTTTTTTCTCCAGAAAGATAAAACCCTGAATTTGATTATATTAAAAGCAGAATAATATAATCTTTTTTCTAGAATTTTAAATTGAAAATTAAAAGTGTTTTGCGCAGTTTTTTGCCGAACGAAAAAGAAATTAATATATATATCTTTAAAAGTTTTTGTAATCAATTAATTTTTATGTCTAAATAATATTTACAATTAATTAAATAATTTCAGTTTAAAAAGTATTTATAAATAGAATTTTACTTAAGACTTATAGTTTAGCAATATTGAACCGCATCAACCATGTGTGAATTGAACACAGTCAACCAAAAAAAAAATTCAAAAGAAAATGCATATTTGCATTTCATTATGTAAACTTTTATACATTGGTTTCAAAAATTAAATTCTATAAGTTTTTTTGTTAACTACCGGTTGGTACAATTTACCACCCCATCCCTTTATATTTTTTTCTTTTTGTCTTTTTTAGCGGATTATTTTCAATTAATTATCCAAATAAGTGACTAGCTATAAAACAAAATTTAATAGTAAATTATTTGTTTACAGATAAACTGAATTTTCTAATATGGCCCAAAGTCTAAAAAAAGTCTTGCATGGAAACGTTTTGAAGTTGATGAAGATGATGAGTCGAAAGCCATTTGCAAAGTCTGTCAAATTAAAATATCGCGAGGAATAAAACCATCTAACATGACCACAACTAACATGTTAAAACATTTAACTATGAAGCATCCAAATAAATTGGAGGAGCAAAATAAAAAAGAAAAGGAACAAAAAATTACCAACTAGTCACTCAGAGCAGTTTTATTAGTGAGGGTCGAAATCGCAGTGTCTTTTTCTTTTCTTTTTTTGCCTACGTCACCATCTAGGTGTCACCAATTTTTTTAACCCTCCTTAACTTCAAAGAGTAAATACAATATATACAACTAAAAAAATAATTTTTAAAAATGCTGATTCTATTCATGAAAAAGTCTTTTAACTAGAAATTAAAACTTAGGTAAAGATAGCTGACTGACTGCAACAGGAGCACTGGTTAACTACTGAACCACGTGGAAAGGTGTGGGGGAGAGGAAAAAAAGGAAATTAAATGATAATAAATTATGATAACCGTCTTTGAAAGCACTAAACTCCTAAAATTTACTTCTTTAAAATTTTAGGCGGCACTCCCCGGCGATTTTAAAGCACTCTCTCTCTCTCTCTCTCTCAAAAAAAAAAAAAAAAGATTTAATTTTTAAGTTTGGGAAAGATATATTTATTATAACCGAATTCCTGTATGAAGACTGGATATACTTTATTGGACATTAATTTGTGAGATAAGTAATTTTTCAATGTTTAATATGTTTTTAAAGTTTCAATTATCAATTAAATTTTTTTAATTGCGTTTATTTTTCAATTTATTTTAAAAAAACAGGGTTTTAAATGTATGTTTCAAGGTAACAAGCTTCGAAAGAAGTCTAATAAAAAAAAATCACTTAATTTTTAATTTCGACAACCCTGAGAATTTAATTATTAAAAAAATATTGAAATGTGACATTTTTTTATTTAACATTTCTATTAGTTCAATTAATTTTCTTTCAATAATTCATTTCACTCAACAAACTTCACCATTTTTTTTTTATCTTTTTCTGTAATTTTTGTAATTATGTTTGCTCAATTTTATCTAGTATTTCATTTGTTTTTTATAGTGGTATCATTTTTATATGTGTTCCTGTGATATACCCTATTTCAAAATTAGTTTGGCTAAACTTATTCTTCACGTTAGAAACAACGTGTAAAAACAATGAAAAAGTAAGAAAAAATAATAGGTGTTAACTACTCCTTGTGAATTATGGAGGTCTGAAGAACTGCCGTCACAAATACAACTATCAATAGCCAAACAAAAAATCGTTTTTGAAATTCCTTTAATTGTAACTTTTCGCTATACCTACCTTTTGGTATAAAACACAAAAACTTTCGATTAATGGTATTTCTCATATATGGTCATTAACTTTGGAAAGGTTATTTTGTATCTACGGCACCATGTCACGTGGTATATTGTTTTTTTTTTCATTACGCACGTTCATTTATAAATTATTAAATTAAATATTTATCTTTTTTATATTTAATTAGTATATATTTTCTTTCTCTTCCGCTATATTTTTTTTATTTAATTCATTAAATCTGTTAATTATGAGGACCAAAATAATGAATCGTGTGTATTTATTCTCTAATTTTCTTGTTTTTGTTCTGTTATATAAATTCTATTTTATTTGTTTTTTTCTCTAAAGGATAAATTCTATTTTCTTTGAGTTTTTTTTTTCTGTATTCCAATTAAGTAAAATAAATTTTCTCTAAAATAAATTTTGCTAATTTTTCCGTTTAGTTTACTATATAATAATTTCATTTAAACCAAAACACGACGGTATAGACATAAAATATCTCTTCCAAAGTTAGGGAACATATTTGGGAACTACCGACCATAAGTATAAAACTACCTGGTATATTTCAAAACAATAATACCCTAGGAATCGGAATCGTTCTTGGTATCGGAATCGTTAATCAATATTTTCCTGGAATCGGAATCGTATAAAAATTAGGAATCGTCCCAACACTAATAAGAACTGACGTACTCCTGTAAGATAAAAATCAGTTGTCTATTCTTTTTGATGATATCAGCAGCGAACCTAAGCCCAAATGTATGTCTTCACAGGACTGAGGAACAGCTACAAGTGGGGAGCTGCTCAGTGAAGCCAACTGGTGATATGAGGATACAATTTTGTTCACAGCATAAGCCAGGTCCAAGGCATAGAAATACCAGCTCACTACGTGTTGTATCTGGTTTTTTGTAGAGTGTCCCAGTTTAATATGCAGCTCCGTCAGTAAGGCATGTAGGTCATGCCATGGGACAATATTTGCATCCCATTGTGGGAGAAGAGAATCCTTTCGACAAACAACTAAAAGACCATTCCGGGCTAATGTGATGGTCTGACGGTATCTTTTCACATCCTTAATGCCATTTAGTTGCTTTGAAGGGCGAGTTCCTTGCATCAGATGTGCTTGTGTTCGTCTAAGGTCTGAGCACTTATTTTGAATTTCTTTCCCTATGGAATGGCTGGGAGATTCAAGAATCCCTTAATTATCTCCATTATTTAAACACGGCAGCCTCCTCCTGCAGCTACAAAAAGGAGAAGACCTGACATGTTGGATGCCTGTACTCAGGAGCATTATGGTTGACAAAATCAACAGGCAAGTTCGCTCTGCTCACAAGATGTTGGACAGAAGCCTGGAAACGGCAGACAGTTGACAGAAACGACGTTAATCTGGGGCTGGTTGAGAACTGGCCTGCACAGAGATTTTCGTAAGCTTGATCACAGGCCTTGCTATCAGTGAGGATAACAGGATGATGTTCTGACTGAATCAGATATGGGCCAAAATGTTTGTTCACTACAATGTTGTCATAGTATTTGCTTGAAGTTAGGTAAGTAATCACCATACCAGATGTTGTTGTTGGAATAAATGTGGATATAGCTTGGCAGATGTGTTGTGATCTACGTATTTATTGTGATTCATTATTGTTGTTGACAAGACGCACTCTGCCTCCTACAGTCCTTGTGATTATGTGTAGCAGCTATGGTTTAACTCCTACTACGTGGCCTGAATCCCAACGAGGCTCAATGCCAAATTTGTCAGCCTCATCATCGGGCATGGAGAGTTCCAAGTACTCACCCGGTCACACTGTGGTTTGTTGGGCTGGGACATGCAAAACATAAGCACGTCTGATCAGTCTTGTGTCAGGAGAGGATGTAGTAGCGCAATACCTGAATTGTGTGTCACCAATCCATATCTCAAACCTAGCAGGTCTCACTGACAGGTCATTAGTGTGCATGAATAGGACACCACCAATTATCTGAGATCCTCAATAACCAGGCCTTTAAAGAAGCACATTGTGTATCCTCTCTCCAGACTAAGCCTGGTCTCTCCAACCACATTGAGGGGAGATTATCCGTCTACTTGTCTGGCAGACTGGGAAGATTTTGTGATTTTAGTGCCCAGATGCTTGAGTGTTGAATCATATTCCAATGGCACTACTGTTCACAGTGATCCATACTGGATGATGATTTGAGAACAAGTCAATGTAGAGAGATTGTTAGGTTTTCACTCACCGTGAGGTTGTCATATTTTCATCCTCTATATGTAAATTGTTTAAGGTCTCGTGACAAGGGATTCCTCAACATCAAAGATGTAAAGGATCTGGCAAGCCTTGGTCAGATATCTATGGTCTGATTCAGGAAGGTAGATGCACTCATAGAAATAGTTTGTGGTGGGTCTCTTAGTCTGACTACACAGTGGACAAGTCTTCTATGCTTGAGTATATCGAAGTGGAGTAGAAAATGTCCGACTCAAAGACGCCTCATTTCCCAACTACTCTAATGTAAGGGAGATCTCTGGCTTAATTCAGTGTGCCTGATCTCAACTGCATCCCATAATGTTGCTCGACTAATTTAAGAAGGATTGGATGAAGTAGGTGTAACCAAGTGAGAACTATTAAATTCTCTAATGTAGAAGTGACTTCTTCGTCTTCTGTAGAAACATTGTCATGATGCCGTATATTGGTGTCTGTTTAGTAGGGAGTTGTGAATGAAGGCTGCAAGTCTCTGAAATAACCCTTCTGGGTGTTTGTCTGATTCAAGCCTTATGGAATCAAAGTCCAGGAAGTGAAAGCCATTAGTCTGGAAGCCATAATGTTGTCTCATGGTTTGCCAAACATTTATTAATGACGTGGAGTTTTTAACAATGGCACTCTATGATATGCTGGGGCAGTAATTTGCCACCTGTCACTTCACACATCATTTCCACAATATTATTTTTTTGGATAGCAGTGAGTCTGTTGACATCAGGTACTTCCATACCATCATTTGTGTAGCCTCGGTCTGGATGAACACATGACTTCTTTTTCCCAGTTTATTTCAAGGAATAGGGAATAGTTGCTATACTATCAAGATACAGAGAACATACAAGATTATTTCTCTATGCCTTAAAAGAGATAATCTGATTATTTCCCAGGCACTGCTTAGAGGCACATGCAGATATACTGAGATACACTTGAACAACTGGTATATATGGATAAAAGACGCTTTGATAGTCCAGTCTCATCATGATAATCTCTTCAGGCGATCGCCCAATTAGTTGGTGGGTAATATACTCCTTATTCAAAGAAAAAATATTCATTCTTTTTTCCCTTTTACTCCTTCGAAATAGCGAATGAGGGTAAATAAACCACTGCCACCATGCCAGTAAACAAAAGTATATCACACGAAACTGTTTGAAGGAACAAAGAGACTTTATTCTCAAGCATACACAATGAAACTCCAAACAAACTTCCAACCTAAATACAAAATGGAAGAGGCAAATGATAACTGTAAATAACATCGTCATGCTGACCGATATGTGGCCATAATTCAATACTCGTGCAGCTTAAAAAGGCTTTTTTTTTTTTAAAAAGTGTTTGTTTCATTTATCTAGAAATTTTGAAAATATATTTATTTATAAAAATGCGAAATATTGTTTTGAATTCTTATTAGATTATTCATACAACTGTTAAACTATTTTTCTCTTGCACATTCACCATTTTGTAACTGTAAAAAAATGTGATACGTTCATTGTTTATTTTTTCATGTCTTTGTAAATAAATATATTTTTAAAATATCTAAATAGTTTGCCAAAAATAAATAAATGTAAACTTATAAAATAGTTTATGTATTAAAAACAATATTTTGCAACCCAATCATTGTTTTTTCATGTTTTTGTAAATAAATATATTTTAAAACATAAATATATTAACGCAAAATGTCTTAATATTTTGCCCAAATATATAAGTAAGCAGTTTTAAAGAAAAGCGGAGGTATTGTTTCCATTTTGTGCTTCCATATTTCAATTGAGCTATGCAGGCGTCTTCTGTTGATGTATTTGAAAGTTAAGCTACAGTGCTATACCCAATTACCAGAATACCAGTCTTGATTGATTTTTTTTTTTTTTTTTGGTACTTTTGTATCTGTTATCGCACTGAAATAACAATGTTATTATTTAGAAAGCCATTTTTAGATAACTTAACATAGGGAGGGGAGGGTGTTTTGTAACTTTTCTATACTTAACAATTTAAACAAAAGATACCGTAAAAATTGAATTCAACTTGAAAATCCTAAAAAAAATATAGCACTGTCCATATGTATCAGGTTAAGGAAGAATGTGTGTGTGGTTTTAAACATTAACATTTTTTTTATTTTTTACTAATATTTGACCAGCATCATTAATTAACTAAACAATAAATTGTTTAATCATTAAAAGTCAATTTCAAATATTTGTATATATATAGGGTGGGGCAAAAAAAAAACCTCCCACATTCCACTTTTCAAAAAAATAGACAAGAAAATCCTTTATAAAAATTTTATTACATACTTAACAATGCTATATGATTACCATTTTGTGCAAACTATTTTTTAAGAATAATGTCTTTAAGATGCCCCCCCCCCCTTGAACTGCAATAAATTGCTGTAAGCATGTCCTAAAATTTTCCAGCGCCCTCTTAGTCATTTCTCTTGGAATTTCATTTATTGTTTTGCAAATGGCAGCTTTCAATGCATCAATGGTTGTTGGTCAGTGCTTGAACACCTCACTCTTAACATAACCCTGCAGAAAATAATCACAAGGTCAGGCGAACATACTGGGCATCCGATATCAGGATGTAAAGAAATCAAATGTGCTAGAAAAAATCCTTGCAAAACATCCATTGATTTTTTGCCGTATGGGCAGTTGCTCCATCTTGTTGAAACATACCGTTGCATTTTTTCCAAGATTCTTGAGTTTTAGCATCAAAAAGTTTTGCAGCATCTGCACATAACGAGCTGAGGTAACTGAAACCGTTTTTCCTCTTCCTCCAAAAAATAAGGACCCCAAACTCCAAAATTCGCACCTGCACACCACACTGTTACTTTCTCACTATGAAAAGGCCTTTCATGAAGCTCTCTTGGGTTACTTTCTGACCAGTAGCAAAAATTTTGCTCGTGTCTTCTTAGTTGGAAATGGTTTCTGAAACCTTAAGGTTGCAGTTACAGATTCTCCGTTGATGAGAAAATTTTCCACAATAAATGCACGTTTTTTTTTTCCTGTCCAAGCCATATCTAGGCATCAAAATTTAAACAATACGCCAGTTATTCTGCAAAACAAAATGGCAGTTTATTAATAACATGAATTTACTTAAACTGGGTGAATAACTGCAACAGCATCGCCATAGTAAGAATTTAAAAAGGGGGGGGGTTCTATATAGTAACAAATTTGCATAACAAAAATCAAATCGTATTATCTAAAAAGAAAGCACAAATGTTTTTGATTTGTTTTTATTTTATTTTTTTTTGTTTTTTTTTAAAGATGATGAACTTTAATGTTCTTTCTAAATGTTTTCTTCTATATAAATGGTATGCTTGTAGGATGATGTTTTCGAAATGTTTGTTTTAGCACAAACTAGGTACTTTGAATTTGAATGAAAGTAGTCATTATACGAAAATGAATGATTTCTTTTTCAAACAAATTTTAATGAACAATATCTCTAAGAAAATTGATAACTATAAGAAAAAAAAATTTTTTATTTACAAATACGTAATAAATGAAAATCATTAAAATGTATAATTTTTAAGTCATTTTTTGACAACTTTAAGAACTTGAATTGCACACTGTTCTGAGTGGAAGTCTTCAAAAATGAAAACAGAAATTGTCCTCAAAAAATAAAATGCACAAGTATTTGTTTTGTTAGTACTTGTTAAGATACAGTCAACAGATTGATTTTTTATGAATATGTTGTTTTAAGCAAAAACAATATTATGTATTAATTGTCTTGCTGAAAATAGTAATATATCCAAAAATTAAGAAAAATCATTGAGTAGAAATTTATTCCTAGTTAAAAGTAATTTTTATGAAAAATTTGGGTAAAATCGCATTTTTCTTAGACGTTATAGAATAAGCAGTAAGAGGCTACACACAGGGTACATGACTTTGAAAGTAATATTTTAGATTACTTGTGTCATGGCTGCAATATTTGTTGCCTATAGCGAGACATTTTTTTTTTTTTTTACTAAAAACATTAGTAATTATTCTACTTGATGGATTTTCATAATTTTTTGATATATTACTATTTTCGACATGCTAATTAAGTACATAATATTGTTTTTTGCTTTAGTCCACACCCCACACCCTACCTAAGCTAACCTAAAAATAACATTAAGTTTTAGGTTTAGATCAGAAAATATCGATTTTATTTGGTTCAGTTCAAATTCTGTAGAAACACCAGAATATCAATTGGGAAATAATTTCTCACTAAAATTAAAGTCTATAAGCCAAAGACGAGTATTACTGTTTATGTGTGCCTCAAACACAACGATAAGATATTTTTATTGGTTGTTGTTTTCGCCTTTGTCCTGAACTTTAATTTTCTAAGTATTGACGTTTTGCATAGTGTGTGCTTCTCTTCCAACATAATAAGATAGTGCAACAGATTTTTTATGTCATCAGTCTTTGTGTACTTATTCCTACTTCACTCTACATTATTCACAGCTGGTGAATACCACCCACCAACCCCTCCACCACTTCAGTTGCACAATCACCTGCTTTCACTGTTGTCAACTGTGTGTTCCACGTCAACACCACTTTTTTCTGCTAACAGTAAATATCAAAAACTGGCAGAGATAAAGGTTTGCTAAGAAGTGCCAAAAAAAATGATGGCAAAAAGTGAAATGGCAGTTGTTTTGCTAGTAAGGAAGAGGGCGGGGGGCTATTGTTAACAAGCAAAATAATATGCCCAGAATAATCAGTGACTTATATCACCCCCCCCTACACACACACTAAGTAATTTCTCCATCATCGCAGGTTACCATTATGCAGGATTGCTATCAGCAGTCACATCATGATGCACTACTTAATGGTATCCACATATCTAGACTGATTATTTACTTCCCACCACAGGAGATATGATAAGTGGTCGGAGGGTAAGTAGAGTTAGTGCCTCTAAAGGAGAAGCACTCTGGCTCTGCAAAAAGCACCTGGGCAGCCCCGGCGATATTCCCTGGTTAGAGTGCTTCAGGCGGTAAACAAACTTACTCATCTCAAAGAGAGGAGGGTGGACCTCTTAGGACTACCCAGAACCATACCTTAGCATGACAGGCCACAATCAATCACAATGGTCTGTCTGTCTTCAGTCGAACTGATTTGCAAGAATGAATCCTTGGCATGGTAAGAATGGTGTCTCACACTTTCACGGTAAGACTGCAAACATTAAGACATGTATTAAGACTTTATTGTCAAGCAAAACTTTGACAATAAAAATATCTATTTAACAGTTATACATACCGTGCCAAAATTAGACTGGCAAAGTGTCTGATGTTTTTGATGATGGCTTGTTCTTTTTCAATCTGAAGTATGGTCCTGTGCAATTCTATGATAGAAAGTACACCTTCCCAGGCTTTAAGAAGGGGGGGGGCTAGTTTATTTTTTAACTGCCTGGAGCAGCCCTATCAAGAAATGCTAATGGGACTGCTCAATCTTTTTTAATCTTGCCTGATCTTATGTTTAACCTCTTGGAGAAGTTAATTAAATACTTAGCAATCATCATGAATGTAACACAGACACAAACCTATCTGGCACAGGGGCCTTTAGGTCTTTTGACCAGATAAAGAAATGGTGTTTTGGCAAATGGGTCAGAATGTAGATAGTTAATAGAATAGAAAAAGACTGAACAATGACACTCTGGTAAAATTGCCAGAGAGTGTGACTTGATGTGTCTGCGCCATGAGAACATCTCTTGAAAATAATTTTTTGTCCTTGTACAGCACTACCAGCTTCCCAGTTGTAAATGGTAGGCATATCATCTTCATTGAAGAGGTTGATGCGTCATTTGCTTGACCAATCTTACACATCATTAATTCTCTCCAGAGAATTATCTTGGCTGAGGTTACTGTCATGCTGAAATTGAACACTTATATAAAAGGAGCGAATAATACATGTTTATATATAAAAATATAAAATGTATTTATTTAGCAATACACATGGCCGTTGAAACGCTTTGGATAATCACAGATTTCAAGGGGTTTCTGCTAAAATAGTCATATTTTAAAAACCAAAGCACTTTAAGTCTTCAAAATACCACCGTTTTGTTCAGAAATGAATATACTTTCAAATGAATTAGTAAATAATAACATACATTATATATTTTTAGAGTTTTAAGCAAATAAAGTGATAAAAATGTGAGCATCATAAAACAGCATTTACGGTAAGTTTTTGTAACGACCCCCCCACCCCCGATTTCTAAACATTCATACCGTGTTTCTGTAAAGAATTTTTTAATGAAATTTGGAAATTAGCCAAAAGAGATGTCATTTTTAATAATTTTGAGTGTCCAAAATTCATTTCACCACTCGTTTTTTTGTTGTGTTAAAAAAAGATTTCAAAATGGTGAGTATTGAAAATTTTGAAAAAAAATTTCTTCAGACACTCACTATTAAATAAAACAATCTTTTTACTATGTTTATTCGTTAAAAAGATGATTGGACAGTGTTTTCCCTAGTGGTACGTAGCAATTTAAAAACATAATATCCGAAAAAATCGTTATGAATTTGAATCAAGACTTCTGTAGTATTAGTGATAGTAGCTGTATCAGCAGCAGCAGCGATAACATGGTGTAAACAGACGTTTGTTTTTGTTGTTTATTTTTATTCCAAATCGAATTTTTTAAATTGAAAATCTGGTTATAAAAAAAATTCTTACATGTTAGAGCTATTTTGTTATCAACCATACAAATATTTAAAAAAATTGGGTAGTAGTAAATTAAAAAATATTTTAACAAGCGAAAATGTGAAATATGATGTTTTGGTTCACATGTACGATTACGAACAGTAACACACTTCTAATTTTCGTCCTTTAAAAAATGTTTTCAGTGAATTATTATCAAATGGAAACTAATCTACCCAATTATTAAAAGAAAAAATTTTTTTAATAATCAATATTTAAACATTTGTAGGAGGTGCTCAGTTAAAAAATAACAATGGTAGGAAAGGACATAAAATGTAATTAAAAATCAAAATAACATTAATTCAAATTTTTTAACAACTTGTCAGCTTTAGCAAAAACTTGTTTCTTTTTTTATATTAAAATAGAATTTAAATACTTGATATTTTTCCAAGCATCATGTTTTCTGTTAGAGGGAGGTCACTTTTTTAAATAACATTTATTTTTGTCTGTTTGTCATAATTCTTGTAAAGTTTCACAATGGGTATCAAACACCCTCTTCAAAAAAAACGCTTAATTCTATGTCTAATCCTAGGTACGAGTGGCAAGCCTCCTCCTAAAACCTTTAGCCTTAACAATAACGCTAAGTACAAGTGGCAGAGATCCCCACTAAACAAACTTCCCCTGTGAGCTCATATAAACGTAAAAAAAAGCATAAAAACGTTTGAAGAAAAGTGCACATAATCAATTTCCCACCCACCCCCAAAAAAATAAATTGGTCAACTGTCCTAAAACGCTAGGATCGTCTTGAAATGGTGAATTATTTTACATTTATGTGAAACCAACCCCCACTCTAAATTCTAAAATTGTTTTGTTTCTATCAAGTCTTCAGGATGTTCACACATAATTTTCCTTAGCCCTATCATTAACCTAAAGTCAGAATGACAACCTCCCTACCTTATCATAATTGCACAAAGACCCTCTTAAAACCATGCATAATCGCCTTTTAGAAAACAAACAAAAAAAAACACCCAGGATTTATCTATCATAGGAAAAGGAGGGGGGTAACTGCCCTAAAGCACTCAAATGATACAAAATGGGAAATCATTTTACATTAAATTCTAAAATAATTTTTGTTTATCTTTTATTAAAGTTTTTCAAGTTGTTCACATGCAATTGTCTATAAAGGTAGAATCACATATTTTGGAGAGGTGGTCAGATGGGGAGGGGTAGCAGAAAGTATTAATCTACAATAATACCAAAGAAATATTGCAATATATTCATTTTTAACCAATCCTAGATTTCGATTTTGGCACATAAAAATGCATTACAACTAAACTTTGAGTTCTCTAACTTTTCTTCTAATGAATACATGGCATTTTTAAGCAATCGCAGCATATTTATGTGAATTTACTGCAGATTATTTGGAAACCATTCATTTCTGGAGATTTTCAGCAGCATATTCAGATTCCTTGCACAAAAATACAGTTATATGGCAAATTTCATTGCTTAGTCTTGTGTTTTAACAAAGATATAGCATTTTTACTGAAAAAGTAGTGCAAAAAATGTGACAAAACGCATATGGTCTTAAAGAGGGGAAAATATCCAAACATGCAAGGCATAAAAATAGTCATAACTTCCTTGATTTTAATTGGATTTTAAAAATTTAAAAAGAATCTTTCTTAGCTTATCCAGCTCTTTCTATATATACTATATGTTTTTTTGGTGGGGGTGGATTTGTTGGAACAGTTCTTGTACTATCTGTTCCATAAATGAGGAAATTCCAAATATTTAGAGTTCTAGATAATGCTGGGTAAAGCTGCTGATCTGTTTTATTTAACTAGGATTAAAGTGTAATATCTGTTCTATTACATTTCATAAGTTGTCCTAAAGAAATCCTTCTAGATTGAAACCATTTTTATTTTTTGTCCGATTCCAAAGTGTTTTCTTTTGGTGAGTTCCCGACATTAAAAACCGACCTTGTGTCTGACTCTGTCCTTGTGGGGAGATAATTTAATAAGAACTTTACTGATGAAAATAACATTTGCCTTCTCATAGTCAGGATAAGAAGAAAATTTTTGTTTTCTTTAATTAATTCTGTTTAATTTTTTTTTAATTTAATGAGTTGCTACTTATCAAAGGCAAAAGCTAATCAATGATAATGGTTAATGATGAAGAGTATTATGGTTAAGTTTGATTACATATATATTTGGAACAAATTTTGATAAGTATTTGTTGACATTGAATTTGAAGATGGCCATGTTGTAGTTTGAAGGTAAGCAATGATAATGTATTTCACATATTAAAGCTTTATTTTTCCACAGTTTGAAAGTTATTTTTGTTTTTTGTTTTTTTCACAATTTGAAACCTTCATTTTTTTCCACAAATTGGAAGTTTTATTTTTTTCCATGGATTGGAAGCTCTATTTATTTATTTATTTATTTTATTTTATTTTTTTTGTCACAGATTGAAAATTAAGTTTCTTTTTTTTTCTACGGATTGGAAGTTTTTGTAAGAAATTCTAGAGACACATGTAAAAAGAAGTTTTTTGGGGGGTTTTTTTGGGGTTTTTTTTTTTTCAGTTCTGTTAGAAAAACGAGTTCTTGCTGTGAATGTCTTATAAGTAAGAACCAGAGATCGGAACTCAATCAAAAAACTTCTTTGGAAATAACAATAGAGTAAAGAGATTAAAAAAAATAGCAACATCTCTTTCTTTTGTGAGAAAAGATTTAGAGAAGAGATCATTCCTCACTAGATTACTAAGTCAATTTTATACTCTGTCAAGACAAGAAATGGTGTTCTGAGCAGCATTTTCTTAAATATGGTAGCAGTACTCTGTTATAAGATGTATTTTACTCTTATACAGGTGGAGGATTGATTTTTTCAGCAACCTTGGTAACAGATTGAATATTTCTTCCCTTCTAGATCTGGAATGAAAATCAGTTCTATGAGCTTAGCAAAATAAGGAACTTCCTCAAGGAAAGAGCCATCCATTTTGATGGGAGAAAAACAAAGGTTCAAGCCTTCGAGGGGGGGGGGCGGTCAGCAGTTTGGTTTTAGAGGCGCTAAAAGTAACAGGTCATTTTTCACCCATTTTTCAATTAACTACAAATGAAATTACACTATATCAGCGAAATTCAGAATGTTTAGTATTAAATTCCAAGGCAAATTAATGGTCTCTACTTAATGTTACAGCAATGAATATGTCCAAAAATTATGAAAAACAATAAGGTGAAAAAAAAATTATTAAAGAAAAAAATTTTTGGACAAAAATTAGTGGAAATAAAATACTTCTCTAAAAAACACTGGAGAATTTGCAAGGGAGGTAAATGTTATGTAATTATTGGAATTTTTTATTTTATTTTAATAAATTGTGCATTTTGCCTTGTTTTTAGTATAACTAAAGTTATTTCCCTTGTAATTATGTCATGTCTTCCTAAAGGAATATGGTGATTGTTTTTTCACAATAAAGATTCAAAACTCATGTTTTTTTTAAATAATGCGATAATATATAAGTACTTCTGGCATGACAATTAAGTAGATATCATTGCTTTTAGTTGAAATTGAAACAAAAAATTAGTGGATACCATTGTTTTTTTTTGGGGGGGGGGGTATAAAAAAAAATTTTTTTTTTTCGAATGTCATTATAGTATATATAGTGCAGTCGCACCAAATTTATTTTATAAAAAAAAAAAAAAAAAAAAAAGCAATATTTCTGTAAAATAATTTTTTTTATTAATCACATTCAACCATTGTACTGATCAGGTATTAAAATATCATTAGATGCATCTTGCAGGTAAGAAGAGTAGAAAGTAGACCTTGGTTTTACTTTCAATAGCCTTGTTGTAACACTGGCGCCGTATGCTTTTTTAGTGTCCTCTCATTTCATAAGTATGTTTCTGGCAAAAAGGGAAGAATTGTTGTTTTCTGAATTGGAATTTGTCTCGTACTTGGCTAGTTTTTTTGTTTTTTTTTACTTTGAAGTTATTTATTTATTATTTATTTATTTTAATTTTATTTTTTAACTCCTTACATCAAATGTCTTCATGCCTTGTTAGGAGCATTTTCATAAAAAAAAGATTTTTTTAAATCTAGCAAGGATGTGAGTTCTTTGCTTTTTAACAGAATTTTGCATTCTTTCTAATCTTGAGAAAAACAAATTTTCACTTAAATTAAGCCTCCCATGGTTATGAATTCTTCATTTTTTTTTTTGTCAAATCGCTAGTTTTCATTTCTCTTTTTACATTCTGTCTGGCATTTTATCTTTTTTTCTTCTTCTCTTCTTGCCTAGATTCTCCCCGAAAATTTTAATCAAAAAAATAAAATCATCTTAAGAGAAAAGCAGAGTTCACAAATGAGAAGAAAGAAGACAGGAAACCATTCTTTAAAGAAACAAAAAAAAAATGACTTGTTTCATTAGAGAATGGTTTCCTGTCTCCTTCCTCTCATATGTGAACTCTGTTTTTGTCTTAAGTTGATTATAATTTTTTTTATGCTGCTCCTTTTCACACACATACACACAAGAAATTTGTCTTGATTTTAGCTTTTTTGCTCACATCAGAAATGATGTTGGCTAAGTGGTTAACAACATGGACTGACAACCTGGGCGTGCCAAGTTCAAATCGCATTCATTCCACAGAAACACTTTAATCAAAACTCACACTTCACCTTGTGTCTTACCTCCTGGAGGGGGGAGGTAAATAAACACATTGTTTAATAAATTGAGCCTCTTTGTTCCTCTTTTAGGCTACTACATTGGCTTTGGGTGTTGCCTCCAACAAGAAAATATTTTCGACTGGGATGACCTGCAAGCAGAGTGGAAAATTTATCTTTGTTTTGCCTTTCTCTGCCCAATCACGACAATCTCAATCTTTTACTATTGGTCTTTAAATCACTGGGAACATCATCCGATTGTCAAGCATCTTGGGTACCTTGCTGCGGAGGGAAGCACCTGGAAGGACGTGGCAGATTCTATCAATCAAGAATTCCGACGAATAGACAAGTTTACCTCTGGTCCCCACAGTAGGCAAGTAATCGTCACCGATTCTTGGGTAATGATGACCTCTACTTATCATGTCTATGTGGCTCATCAGAACGATATTGATCTGACCCTGTCGGGTACAGAAGAACATGATTTATCTTACGACACTACACTGTCAACTGTTCAGTATTTAAACATCACAGTTACTCCAATCAATCCTGCTATCAAGCCATTCACGATCAGGTAAGAATCGTACTAGTTTGCAACTCAATTTTTAAAAAGAATCATTGAATAATTTTTGACCAAAAAAAAGAGTAAAGTGTTTATTTTAATTGTTTTGGGGTTATATTGAAGATGGTGGCTCACAAATTTTATCAACTAGTTTAGTCTAATTCTTTTTTTTTTTTTTTTCAAGTACTGATAGGCAGATGAATCCACCATATTGTTTGATTTTCGTTTGTTTGACTTTGTTTCTTACAAAACAAACATATCCTACCATTAACCCTAATCTGGGTGGTAATAATTTTTGATAAACACTTTGATTTTTATTATTTGTTAAATAATTGATTGATGTTTAAAACAAGAAAAGAAATCTGCAAAAAATAAGATAAATTAATATGAGAGATTAATTTGTGTTGTCATCGTTTCGAAAATCGGACAAAATTGTTTAATATAATTTGGAAGCCAACTGCTTCAATATAACCATTTATTGTTTACACATGCGTTTGGAATAAAAAGAAGTTTTTCAAATAATTAAGTCTATTTTTAAGCTTTGTGAACTATTAATCGGCAGTGTCTAATAGAAGAGCTATGTTTTCTAGAAAGCTAGTAGTCGTAAAAGATTGCCCTACATGCAGAGCTGTGAAGTCTGTAACGCAAACGTGATATCAACTGAAACCTATTCTTTCTCAAGTAATTATCTGTATTAGCAGCTGTTATTGAAATTCCATGGTTGCTTTATTCATCTGTATAATTTACTGTTAACAATATAAGGAAAAAAATGTCTTTTTTTTATCTCATAAAAATAATTACCATTGTCACTTTAATGTTTTTTTTTTTAATTGGGAATCACTACTTATCAAGGCCAAAAGATAAGGGTTAATGAATCTAAGATGGTAGTGTAGTAATCATTAATCATCTAAATTGGATAGAATTTAATTATTTATGGGCATGGCTCAAGAAGAACTTGTTTATACTAGATTTGAAGGCTACTATGTTGTATTCAACCGGGAAGCAGGTCAGCAGAACAGTGTTCCACAGGTGGGCAGTTCTGGGAAAGCAGGTCTGTTCATGGGATCTGTGTTAGGCACAGATTAAGAAAAATGTCTTCTTTTTTTTTTTATCTCATAAAAATAATTGTCATTGTCACTTAAATATGCTTTAAATAAAACCAACTTTTCTTTTTAATCGATTTATTTTGTTTATATAACTTGTTAGAAATTCAAATTGTAACAATTTGTACCTTTTTTAAAATAATGTTCTCTTTATTATTGTAAAACAAAACTGTTCCTATTTAATTTGCTTTCTCATGAGAGCAAAGTCAGACAGAAGGTCAGGGTTTTTTTTTGGGGGGGGGGTAATGTGGAGAAAATTCAGCTCCCCAAAAATGGGGAACTCTGGATTGGAATAAAACTTTCCTTAATCTAGAAAGATTTTCTCTTTCACTAAGTGAGAACAAAACCAATGAAGTGTAGTATCAGAACAGATACTACACCTTGTTCCTAGCCAAAACAGCCAAAGAATAATTGTCAGCTAAATATTTTCTTTTAAATAAAACAAAAGTTTAAATCTTTTTTGTTACAATCTAAATGATTTTTTTTTTTTAATGGATTAAAGTATATCCTAATAAATCAAGCATATGTTTAATTTTTTTTTTTTTTTTTTTTTCATTGCATCTTGGGAAATCTTATCTTTTAAAAATAATGTACAACTAGCAGGCCACCCAGCATTGCCCGGTCATAAAATATACATAAATATTATATTTTAATTCATGCAGATTTCTTATCTATTTTTTATTGATTATTATCCAATATATAGTAATGATTTCAAAATTACCATCCGCTAGAATCGAAACCAGAACGTTTAACACTCAAGCCTAAGTCGTTAGTTATCTTTTCAGTGTCTATACTGTCTGAGCTAACGCACAATGAATATGAAGGGTTAAAAATTAAGCGACTTCGAACTATGAATGTTAAATTTTGCACATGCTCAAAAGTAACAGCAGGAGTAATGTTTTATTCGACTTACCCTGCCATGGTCAACTGTTTTGTTTTCAATTTTAACTTCTTAGCAGCAATTTTTGCTGGCTAAAAATCAAATCAAAAGTTTGCTGCAGGTCCAAATACTCTATATATTAAATTTCAACTCTGTAGATCAAATATTCAAAGGAGTTTTGTAGAGACACCCACACCGACAAGATACTTTTGCACACACATACACACACACACCAACAAGATTACTTATATATATATATATAAATATTTCTGTGCGCTAGAATGTTTTCATCCTAAATTCTACGCTATTATGTAGAATGTGGAAATTATACATAAATAGAACTCTGTCTAATAGTGACATGGAGCCAATAATCTAAGAAGAAAACAAAATGAATAAGCAATTAACGCTTGTTTTTCAAAGAAATATACAAAATTAGTTAATCCTCAAGCAGTTGCTCACATATCGATGAGAGTATATTAAAACGTTTGTTTTAATAATGTTTCAATAGAAAAAGTAGGGTTTTTACATCAATGTCAGAGTGAGAAAAAAACTCAAATGTATAGGTATATAGATAATACATTTATCACTGTCCACAAGTCTATTAAAAAAAAAAAGAGCGTTTGATTATAAAGTTGAATTGTAATGCAAGAGTAATTTAAAATTGACTTGTGTCCCTAAAGTTAAAAATTTAGATGTCACCCATTTCATAATGAATTAACCAGTTTTTAAAACATACTCTTTGCATGCTTTTTATTTTGATGCAATCTTAATTCACAAAACGAATAGTAGGTTTCTTAAAACATGAAAGGAATCAGTTGATGATAACTTGATCCTGGTGGGCAGCACAAGCGAAATGGCAACAAACAGGAAAGTCATTCATTTAAACAAGACAAAAAATGCAAATAATAAATCTAAATTTTAAATAAATTTCAAAAGTAGCATCCGTTTTTATTTATTTAAAGGATATTTATTGTTTTAAAAGGATTTAAATGTTTACAATTATCTATCTGTGTATCTATAAAAGTGAGAATGTGTGTGAGGATAATTCTCAACGAACTTCAAATTTGGTATATAGGATATTCAGACATGTGGAAAACTTTTTAACCGGTTTTCATCCAGAAAAAAGGGCTGTTAATGGGTCAAAATTGAAAAATTGGTACTTGGGATCTGTTTGTCAACTGTTTCATGACTGCATGCGCAGTTTTAAAACATGACAGCTTCCTTGTGCTAAGAATGGGTAGGTTTGAAAACACTTTTTAAAGATTGTGGTAAGTTAGTGTAATGGTTATTGTACTTGACTCACTGTCTTTAGGTTTTGGTTTTGATCACAGCTCGAGTATTTTTTTTTTACTTACAAGAAGTGTTTAGAAAAAACATAATACTTGCATGCACATATCTCGGTTTTTTCCATTTTTATTTTTTATTTTAATAAATTTTTTAAGGAATTTAATACTATGCTTAATACCTACGGTATTTCTGTTTATAATATATAAGAAATTTGCATTAATTAAAATATGATATTCATGCACATTTTACCACCAGGCAACATCGGGCAGCCTGCTAGTTAGTCTATATCTCTACTATTATATAAAAGGAAGATTGTGCATGTAAGTTCATTTCCTATGGACTCGAAAATGGCTGGGCCAATTTTAATGAAATTTCACACGAGAGTACTTTATGCGCCTGGCAGTGTTCTTAGGTTTTTTTATCGGAATGTCTTCAATAAGTATTGGTAATCAGAATAATCTGATGAAAGAAGGATTAAGCGATTTTGTACCAAGTTAACACCTTACACAGCCTAACATCACAAGTGCACTTGAGAAGTTTTTATCACCACACAAGTTGAAAGACCCAACATATAAAATCGACAGTAGGTTCTTTGATATGACAGGGGTATATTCAAAATGAATGTTTCTGTTTAGAGCTCAATTGAAGCATGATACTGTACTTTTGCATTTTAAACTTTAATTCAAGCCATTATATATAAAAAATAATTTAAGATCAACAGTATGTTCTCTATAGTGCAATGTAGACTACAGTGTAATCTGGAGGGCATGCAGGGAGGCATGTAATGCTTCCTCCTGGTGGTCCTGGATATGACCTTAAACTATATCCGATGGTGAGTCCCCAGCTTGCGGGCTTTGAGGAGTGCGGAGCCACCCCTTGATTGTCATTGCTCCCAGGTCCACTCTGACCCGGAGTGGTAGTACTTGTTAAGGTCCCAACTGTGGGTTAAATAGAAACCGACTTGGAAAAACAAATATACTCTATTAAAAAACTTTTCTTCAAAATCGCTGGATGCAGCATTAAATAACCTGAAAAGGGTTAATATGCCGTAAAACAAAAACAACCAACCAACTTCCTCCCGGTGCACCACGACGGGTTCCTTCCCAACTAGAGCAGGCAATCAATTGATTTGATTGAAAAATGGGCGATTTTACCAATTTCGGTAACAAAAAAAATATACATTCGTTGATCATCATTAAATCTTGAGCAACATCGGGTCTTCTTGTTAATAAACAAATAAGACTTCTCTTTCATTTTTTTTTTTTTTTTGTTACTTTTTAAAATGGAAATTGCTCCATGCAAAGAATCAAGCCACTTAATGTAAGGAGCTAACAAAAATGGAAGATGATTATCACAAAGGCATTAGATGGGTATTGGCCTTAGAAAGATTGGAGCTATAGGTAGGAGGAAAAGTCAGCAGGAAGAGAATTCCACGAGTCTGCAGTTCTTGGAAAGAAGCTATTTGTTTTTTTAAGAATATTTAGCTGAAAAATTAAAATTATTTTAAGACAATTTTTTTTTTTTTTCACCGCACTTTGTCATTTCAAAATAAATCTCATTAATAATAAAATCATGCAGTTAAATAGTCTGTACAATTTCCATTGTCCTGCTAGTTTATATATATTTATAGAATTTTGATTTTAAAAGACGTTGAATATATTTTTTTTTTCAAGACTTGGTGAATTCAATTTTTATATCTAACTTTCAATAAAAAATAATCTGAATTGGATAAGTTTCATGGACTGATTCCTAAAGCAATGAATTTGTTGAAACTAACTTTGGTTAATCATGCTGTTATATGTATTTCCATTAGTCTGATCAGATTAGATAGGTGAGCATTTGCGAATGCCAAGGTTGTATGTGAAGACGACAACTCTCATCCACAAGTAGCACCAGCAAAAATCACAGATTGCTCTTTAGCAGTTGGAAACCATCTCGCCTGGTTTGCGGTGAAGCCATAAGAAGCAGCTTGGTGGATGTGTGTTCTCAGCAGATGAATATACCAAATGATTGAACGCTTCAGTTCAATAAAGAATTACTGTGTTATGTTCACAAAGGCAGAGTTAAACATAAGGTTGTTTTGTTTACGTGAGAAAAATCAAGCCCCCCTCCCCCAAAAGCGACACTCTGGATTGGAACAAAAGTAAAAATTGCTTCAGTCTAGAAGGATTTCTCCTTCACTGAGGGTTAAACAGATATTATACTTTGATCACAGGCTGAGATTTACTATGTTTTCTATACACAAAAAAATATATAGCTATCGCAAGATTGGTTACAACCCTTACACACAACAGACTGGCCAAAGAATCGGTCTGCTCAATGATTATTTCAAAAACATGATATAATAGACTAGTTCACCATCGATTCACAAAGTTCATTACTTGAAACCAAAATTTCAAATAATAAATATTTCATTGATAACTTTATTGTGAACATGAAAATAAACAAACTTTTTTTAGTTATTGATTTTAGATAAACATTATTATTATGACCATAAAGATGTGTGTTTGTGTTCTTTGTTTTAACTTGCAACTTAGAAATGGATAGCAACTTGTTGGAATTCACGTTCGTCCACGTAAAGAAGAAAGACCAGATAGAAATACTTTAACATGAATGCTAAACATTTGTCCACAAAATAAAATATTTATAAAATTATGTTGCATTTGATTCAAAACAATTTTTTAAGTCAAAAACAATAAGAAAAAGAATGATTAATTTTTTTTATTTTTTTTTTGCAAAGACATGTGCAAACTAATCTTATTGCTTGGATCGCCTATAGATAACTACTATGCAAAAATAGTGTGTTCCTATTTGCGTAAATTTTTTTTTCACAAGGAAGTCATGACTCATCAAGGCCAGAAGGCCACTCGAGGATAAGGGTTAATGAATATGAGTTGGTATTGTAGTAATTGTTAATGATGTAAATTGGGTAGAATTTGACTTTTTTTTAAGGAGACAGTTCAACAAGAAGTTCTTTACATTGAACTTAAAGGCTTACCATATTATAGTCAGCCGGGAAGCGGGCCAGCAGAACAGTGTTCCACATGCCTGCCAGAAAAGCTTTGTTCATGGAATCTATGTTTAGATTTAGACACCACAGTTTGAAATTGCTGTGGTGTTCACAAGAAATAAGTGTAGCTTCCACATTTATTCATTTAGATTAAATTGATTATGCTGCCATTGTCAAAATGTTATTCAACATCGTGGCTAGACAGCCAGTTAACTTGGAATCACAAAAGAGTAAAACACACATTCCATTTTAAGAATAGCGATAATTCATTTATCTCATTGAAATAGGTAAAAATCTGAAGTAAAAAAAAAAAAAAAAAAAAACATGCAACAGTGAGTTTCACTGTAACGAAGCAGAAAATTAAACATTAAGAGAAAAAGGAACATAGAAGGAAAGAAAAAAGGGGAACGAATGCAACAAGAAAGCTAGAATTATAGAAAGAAGATATACTGTGTCAAAGAATTACCACACTAAAGAAAATAGTAGCAAATTTAGCTAGCTTTAAATAGCATCGAAATACGGTAAACACATTGTATTACAAAGGCTAAACAAGTAGATTCCACTTAAACAATGAAGAAATTGAAAAATAAACATACCAAAGTTACGTTGAAAGCTGAGAACATATTCATGCGGTAGTAGTGTTATGGAGCAGAAAAAAATTTTTTTCTTAATAAAAATAATCGAAAATCCTGCTAAGGATCAAGCAGAGAAATGGATAGAAATATATTCAGAGGATAAAAAAAAAAAAAAAAGACAGGCAGGCTCAAAGTAACTTGGAGTTTTAACACATGAAAGAGAAAAGGAATGAAAAAGAAAATGTTAAAAAAAAACAGAAAAAGAAAAATAACATCACAGTGTGATGAGAATCTATGTAAACACTGGACACAGTGAAGAGTGAATTTGTCCGCAAAAAAAAAAGGGGAGGGGGTATCACAACAAAACATGACATCGATAACTTTTGTCTTTCTATTATCTATCTAGCAAAAGAGAATCATTGTAAACTTTTGAGAAACAAAGTTAAGTTTATATTTCACCATTCAAGTAAATAGTTAACTGTTTACCCATGTCCTCCCCTCATCCTCAACCATGTCGAAAAAAAAAAAGACCAGTTTTCTTTTCTACATTATCTCACTTTTATCTGCATCGAAATATTGGTCTTATTTTGTTTGTTTTTTTTTAATTTTGTTTTTTCCTCCTCACTTTGATGATAGGTTAAATTCACTGGAATATGGAGAGTTGCGAGAGAAATTGACTGGCCCGATCCAAAATGTGCGCAATATCGTCATCCGTCTTTCACTAAGTGATCAATTCTTGGTTGCATTCCGAGAGGAGGTCCAAAAGAATTCGCTCTTCGTGTTGCCACCTGGAATGGTGAGTGTTAGTTTTCTGCCATTTCAAATTCTGTTTCTTGATAAGAATATTTCATGCTGACTTTTATAAACATGCATACTGCTGCATGTTTAGTGCGGGTGCATAGATACAGACAGCAGATCTGCAATGGGAAACATTTAGCTAAGAAAAAAGAGTACACAAGAAATAAGTTGATGTCTTAAAAACAATGTCTTCTTGGATACAAGGTCCCATGCTGCAATTGTGACTTTGGAGAAGTAATATTTAAACAAGATAGTGAACTTTGTAGACAGTCAATTTTTATGTCCATAGATTAACAGCTGGTAAATCTTGAGTGTCCTTGCTGTGCAATCCAAATGATTATTTATATATTCCAGAAAGACTAGCTGAGAAGGGCAGTTGAGTTTGGTTAGATATATTTATCCATTATATTTGTGTGTGTGTGTGTGTGTGTGTGGGTGGCAAAAAGAAAGTCTGCACTTATAATTTTTTCAAAAACTGCAAATTTAAGCAAAATGTAATGTAACAGTTTAAACAAACTATACCTCATTTGATTGGCCTTTTATCTTCTATAATTTTACCTGTTCATATTTGACTTTTAATTGAAATATTCTAGCGTTCATGTCAATTTAAAAAAAAGTTTTTGATTAGCTTGGCAACATCATGTACAGATATTTGTATATCACATAGCGTGTTTTCTGATACAGGAGGAAATGTTGGGGGTTGGCGGCCTTGGTTGCAAAGGGTAGAATTAGCTGCAAAGTTCTTGGCAAAATATACGGTTCAAAAATGAATACTGTCTGGCTAGACGTGGAGTACTGAGAAACTGAAACTGCTGTTAGCAACAATGCATATTTCATATTTGAAGAAATTTTACTATTTTATGTCTTAAACATAACTTAACTATATGGTCCCCCGACTGATGAAGGAGAAAAATAAAAATTAGCTCCAAAAGGTGTTTTTTTTTCACCCTTAAAACACCCTAGGGCTTAAGCTCTAGAATTTTTCCAGGGTCAAATATTACGTTTCCAGATGTATATTCATGTGGTCTTGCTTTTGGGTAATTTTCAGCAAAATCTTATTATTCAAAAAGATTCTATATCCTAGAAAGTGCTATTTTTGGCCATTTTGACCTTTTTTGACCCCCTGGGGATGAAACCAGAATTTCTATCAAAAATCTAAGAATGTTACATTTTCTCCTTGGGGTAGTTGTAACTTCATGCAAAATTTCAGAAAAATGTAATTAGTAGTTATTGAGAATTTTGGGAACAAACGGACGAGGGTGAATTCTAAGGTTCAAATCAGACTAAGTTGGTGGACCAATAAAATTACAATACTTAATTACATTAATACGGAGTTCAATAATTTTTCACAGTTAGATGTTAAAACTATTTTAATTTTTTTTATTAAATCTCAATTGATAGGAATTCAACAAAATTTATTTACTTTACCCTTTTCAGCATCAGGTGTTTTAATCTATAATTCTATTTCAACTTTTAAGAAAACTTTGAAGAAAAAAAAAAAAATGGGGGGGGGGGCTTATTTAGAACTAGCCGTACCTGACCATGCATTGCTGCAGCTCAGTTTGTGTAAAATGGAACCCTCCCTACAAAAAAAAAGAAAAAAAAAAAAGCACTATGGCCTCTCCCCACCAAACTTTCATGAGAAACACTTGTCTAGCTGAAAATACTGTCAATAATTTCTCCTACTCTTTATCTGTGCCAAAACCTAATTGTACATTCCATGAACAAAGCTTTTTTTCTAAGAACTGCACACCTGTGGAACTCTCTTCTGTTTGCCTGCTTTCCAACTGGATACCAAATGGGCATATTCAAGTTCAACGTAAACAAGTTCTTGATGACCCTTAAGTAATCTAATTTACCAAATTTACACTAACAATTACTATGATATTGTCTCATTGACTACTATATCCTCTTTCATCCTTATCCTCGAGTGGCCTCTGGGCCTCTAAGTGGTGACTCCTATGTACAAAAAAAAAAAAAAAAAAATCTTCTGGTATCTAGGTACCTCTTCAGAGAATAGATTTAAATTTGCTAATAATCAGATGCCATACTGCTGTAATGCGACAGAGACTATTGTGGCCTATTCCAGCAGTAGACACTAGTGGTTGGTGCACTGACGCAAATGTGACAACAGTACTCTATGCACAGTTGATATAGATCAGATGCAGTTTGGCTTTGTACCTGGCAGGGACACAATTGAGACCGTATTCATCATACATCAACTACAGTATCTGCCTGTGCAATCAAGAGACCCCTCTTCATAGAATCTCTAGATATGGGGAACGCCTTCGACAGAATCACAGAAGTGCTAATGCATGTATATGAACACTATGTGAGTGGATGACAAGGTTGTTTTTAATCTTTTTACAAAGGAGTCACCAATTATCAAGGCCCAGAAGCCACTCGAGGATAAGGGTTAATAAATGTACAGTGGTTAAGCGGAATATGTCAGTCATCATTAGTAGTGGAAATTTGGTGGATCAGATTACTTAAGGGGATGGCTCATCAAGAATTTGTTCATGTTGGACTTGAAGACAATATTGTAGTCAGTTGGAAAGCAGGAAAACGGAACAGAGTTCCACGGGCGTGCAGTTCTAAGAGCTTTGGTTGGACTGTCCATAGAAGTTAATCTATATTTATTATTATTGCCGAGTCTTTGAATGTGGAAAAAAAAAACGGTTTGAAAGCCAAAGCTTTGCGGATTAAGTTAAAACTAAAGTGATGTTGTGTGACTTTACTAGAATCTCCAAAGAGCTCAGAGTGGTATTCTTGCTCTGTGTGTCAGAATGGTGTTATATATAATATAATCTGTGCCAATTGTGGGTTCACAAAAATTGCAGCAACCTGAAAGGTAAGTTAATCCCAATTTCAAATGTAAGAGATATGAAACAGACATGGCCTACTAATGGTCACCCTACAAAGAAATGATAGTAGATGATAACATCCTGAAATAATATATTTCCTAGGTAGCAGAAAGAATCTGAGTGCGGATGGTGGATATAAACCCAGCACAACAGAATGGGTAAAATTTTGTGATCTGATAACGTCACAAACTGTTCTTCTCTACATGTGAAGTAAGTTGAATAGCAGCTACATTCAGGAGTGTCATGTTATATGGTAGTGAATGCTGAATACTCAGTTAGTCCTCTTGCTCAAATGCAACACAAGGACAGATCTGCAATATCAAATTTGATTAAACTCAACACATCAAGTCAAAAGGATTTATTGAAACTACTACATTTGACTAACAGAGGTCACCTTAAAGATGAATCAGTTACACTGGTACACCCATGTGGAACATCCATCCTTTTGGATAAACCATTGCAGAAGTATAGATTATAGAAAGGCTGACTGGCCAAGGAAAACAAGTGATTAGAAAAATACCATAGAGTGGAATTTGGAGAGAGTTGTGAACTAGCAAGCAAGCTTGCAAAATATCAGAAAATATCCGAGTTGGAGATAAGGGAAAAGTAGCATTAAATGAATGAGGTAATTTGCTGAAAAGAAAATAAATTGGGTGATATATTTGGTTTTTGACATCTTTTTTGTCAATAAATTTGCAATACAAGGAAAGATATTTAAAAATATTTTGCATGTTTCAATTAAATGCCCGCCCCACCCCCAGTAGTCAAAACTATTTTTATAAAGTCTTGATTCTTGAATATTAAATAAATTCTTTTTTTTTTTTTTTTTTAAATTTAGTATTTAAAACTAGTTTTAATATATTTTAACATTGCAGTTTGCTTTTATAATTTATTATTTTTGCATAACATTCAATCACACACACACTATATATATATATATATATATATATATATATAAAATATTAATTGTATTGTTTTTTCTTGAACATAAACTCAATTTCTTTGACTTTAGACATTCAAACTGTACCTTAACACTTTCACCGTTCCTAACAGGCAAGCCTTTGGCAAAATCTATATATCTATAAAAGTGAAAGTGTTTGTGTGTACATTTCTCTACACAATAACTGTCAATTTTCAGTCTACAGACTCAAAATTTGATATACAGGGTATTGAGATTTGGGAAAATCTTTGTAATCCGTTTTCGGCCAGAAATTTGGCTGTTAAGGGGTAAAATTTCAACAATTTGACCTTTGAGAACGCTACCAAACCCCTCTGCCAATTTTGGGTATAAACAATTGAAATTTTAAATATAGGTTCCTTGGACATGGATCTAACTTAATAACTTGATTTGACCCTCAAAACAATAAATGTTAAGGGGGTCATAATGAGGGTCAAATATTTTTTCAAAATTAGACCTTTACGGTCTCTACCAAATTACTCAGACAATTTCTGGTCTAAACATTTGAAATTTTACATAAAGGGTATTCAGAGATAGGGCAAGCTTTTTAATCGGTTTGGGTCAAAAATATGAGCTACCAATATATAAATGTATGCACTTATGTTTGCATGTCTGCCTAAAACTTTCAACAGAGGCGACGGATTTTCACAAGATCAGAATCGTTTTGAAGCTCGATCCTTCAGACAACAAATTGGCTAAAATTATTAATTTCTTCACCCTCAACTGGGCACTTTTCTACAGGGTGGGATCACTTTTTTCGCCAATATTTTCGAAAGTCATCCCCTCTTTTCGATTGTATAGCCTGATTTAAACCTATGTCACTTCTGGTTTGGCGGTGGTCGTAACAGCAAAGACGTTACGTTTTTTCTTTCTTTTCCTCCTTCGCAGTACGGGTTCGAGCCTGCCTAATACCACTTGTTTTTTTTTTTTGCTCAACACACACCTCCAAACACCCGGGCACCCATGCTTGTTGGAAAAGAAACTACCTTGTCAAATTGATTAAGCCATTTATGGTGGGTTTTTGTTAGTCACAAGCACTCCAACACCGGAAATCACCATTTATTATTATTACTTTTATGCATGCATAAATTCATTGATAATTTGAAGTGGTTTAATTTTAAATCTCTTAACTGTCAATCACTCAAATAGTAGGGAATATGGCTGGAGCGCTAGGTGTTTTGGTTCTGGTTGATGGCACCCATTTTTTTACTTTTGAAATCAGTACTATATATATATAGTATTCAGTGAGGAATTAGTTCCATAATGATTAGTATGAGGTCTGCATGAATTGAAATATATTTAGGCGTATTTTGCAGCCGGGCAGGGTTGGGTGCCCTCCACTAGTAATAATAAATAAATAAATAAATGGTCATTCCCGTTGTAGTTGGAGTTCTTGGGACTATAACAAAAACCCCACCATAAATAGCTTAATCAATTTGACAAGGTACTTTCTTTTCCAATTCTGCCAAAGGCTTGTCTGTTAGGAACAGTGAAAGTGCTAAGGTATAGTTTGAATGTCTAAAGTCAAAATACATACACAAATTATGTGTGTGTATGAAACATTTTATTTTAAATCAACCTTGTTCTTTATTGCAGGAAGTGGATACTTGTGTTGGTTGTATGCAAAAACAGGCAGATGTCAAATTACAAAAATTGTGCGCTGATGTGCAAGATGAACAATGCAGCCAGTGTTATTGTCGACCAATGTGGTGCCTTGATTGTATGGGAAAATGGTTTGCCAGTCGACAAGATCAGCAGATGCCTCAAACATGGCTGAATGGCAAAAGCCCTTGCCCAACATGTCGACGGACTTTTTGTGTGCTTGATGTTTGTTATATTGCTGAGTTAGAAACATCTTAGAAACACACACACCTATCAAACTTGCAGCAAAAAATCTGACCCCCCCCCCCCCCAAAAAAAAAAAATCTCCATGTGAATGATTATTTCTTTGGGTAAAGGAACTTTTCTCATTTATAAGAAAGCAAAGTGGATTTTGGATTTTGACCCCTATCTTATCCTTAAAAAAAAAAAAAAAAAAAAAAAAAAAATTGCCAAAACTGAAACAAATGTACATTTCTAAAAGCAGAGGGAACAGTTTTCTTATAAATGAACAAAACATTCAATCACAATCAATGAAGCTGGTTGTTTTTATGTATTTTTTTTTCGTGACATTCAAAAGCCAATGATTAATATTTATTCTTGTCATTTCATTTGAAGAAAAATTTAAAACTGCTGCTGTTTTTGTACAAATTCAAACATTAAATAAACACCTTCTCATCGTATTTGGTTTCATATTTTCAATTTTATAAAAAATAAAAAACAATTGTAAGGCAAAATAAAGTAATAGAAAATTTATTTACATCTTTTATACAAAAAATATGAGAATCAGTGAGTCTGGGTTAAAACTGGATGAAAATAAAATGATTTCTAAATGAAATATTGTTGCTCATTTTGTGTGTGTAAAGAAGGGGGATATTACGGCTGTTGGAATGTTTCTAAATATCTTTATTAAGACAAGTGGACGGGAAATACTAACATGCCTCTAGAAAAATCTGTTATTTTTTTGTTCAATACTGACACCAAAAAAGACAGACATTCATAGACAAGCGTCTCCGACAGAGGGTCCAGTTACGGTGGTTTGACAGAGTGCCAAACACAGACCTATCAGCTAGGACAAAACAAGACCCAATGTAAATCCAAATAAGGCAAAGAAAATGGTCATGGATAAGACACGCTCTGCGAAGACAGTTAAAAAAAATAATGAATGAAGATTCGAGGAAGGGGAGGGGGTATTAAAACATTTCCCAGATAATTACTGACTTAAAATTTTAAAGGAAAAAAACTAGGAAGTCACACCACAATTATCACAAGGTTGTCCGATTCATTGCCTTATTTGGACATTGGGTCTTGTTCTGACCTAGCCCACAGGTCCGTGTTTGGCACCCTGACAAAACCACCGTAGTTTTGGATCGGACACACCATGCGAAAAGGGCCAACCAACGTAACTTGGTCAGCTCTTGACTGGAATCTACAACCTTCTCGAGCTAAAACCCTGCAATGCTACAAAGAAGGCTGCAGAAGACAGAAAAAGTGGAGGACAACCGTAGAGGGTTTCTGTTCCTTCAGGAACAAAAAAAAGTTAAATATGTTGAATGAAATCTATATAGCCAACGAAACAGGGGGGAAAAAAAAAATCATTTTTTCTGTCTACTTGATTAAATTTGGGACTTAAAAACTGACAACAATTTCGATTGTAATATTTGATTTACAATTCAATAAGAAAAAAGTAAAATAAGTTTTCTTATCTGGTGTATAAAATGTAAATTTGCACAAATAAGTCATTTTGTATAAGTTTGTCCTTGCCTAGAACAGTCAATCCAAGAAGGCAGTCATGACAACTTATAAAATGTAATAGATTTTTTTCAGCCTTACTATTAAAAAAAAAAAAGAAAAAAGCTTACAAAGAGTTTTTCATTTCTTTCTCTATTTAAGAAGTGTTATTTCTTATTTCTTTCTCGTTGGATAACTAATCACAAATTGGGGGTAAACATCTAGAGTAATTAAGACGTAATTTGGTAGCATTATATTTATTTAATTTCTAGCTGGTGAAGGTATCCCATTTCTATTAAAGTGAAACTGTATAGTGGAGGGGAAAGTCTCTTGAATAGGATTCCCTAAAAATAGGAAGTTGAAAAAAGGGGGAGGGGGGGACTACAATTTGTCACAACAAAAGATGAGCAAACAATTGTCAAAATATATCTCACTACAAATATGGGTTGGTCCAAATTTGCACAAGAATAAGGGGTGAGAGGGTAATTTGAAGAGAAAAAAAAAGATCGAGTTTATCGATTTAAAGTCTGAAATTAGAGTGACTACAATGTCACTAACACTTTTGTTATGTTTTTTTATTTTTGTTTTTTGGTTTTTTTTGTTTTGTTTTTTTAATTTTTTTTTAGACAATGAAGATGATAATGAAAAAAACCTGAGGTCAGGGGGTGATGGTTTGATCTTTCTCATTTTGATAATTCTAAATGCATAGAATCATCCTGATAAATCATTAGCATCAAACATATCTTGGTCATACTTTTCTGCTCTGACCACACGTCCTCCAAAGTACCGACCATTCAAAGAATTGATAGCACATTCTACTTCTGAAAAGAGAAAAGAAAAAAAAAATTATATCTCATCAGGTTTTAGAAATACTAGTTCATACCCGCCCCTTGAGCGGTGTTGGTAAGTGTGTCAACTTATCTTTACCTAACTTCTACAGTTTTATTAGTATAAAGAAAAAAGTAGCTAGTGGAGAAGTCTACACTGGTAGTATTTGTTACCTTATAGAAAATGAAAAATCTCATTTTTAAGCAAAAATAATGTTTTGAACTAATACTTTTTTTTTGTAAATTATAAACCCCTAATACACCATAACTTTCTAATAGATAGATAGATAAGTCAGTTGACCCTCAAAATTAAGACACAGCAGAAAAAAAAAGTATGAATAGCTTAATTTCTTGCTTCTAATAGAAAAAGAATGCAGTTAATGAGCCAGGTTTTATTTTTCTGTGTATGCAAGAGAAAGAATCTTTAGATGAATTTGAGTTTCAGAAAAAGATAGAAAGTCTTTTGATTTTATTTCAAACTAAAATAAAAAACCTGATTGCTGCTACAAAAATTGGTTTTTCTAAATTTGACCAATCAGTTGAACATATAAAACAAGAAAAGAAGCTTTGGTTCCAGGTGTTGATTTATAATTTTGTTTTAAAAGTACATTTCAATAATTCTTTATTTACTTGCCTGCACATGAGGGCATTTTTTTCATCAAAACTTACAAGAGGGCATCATAATGGGCATGGCATTGCTTAAAATCAGTGATTGACAACCTAAGGTACTCGCACCCCCTAAGCAAGACAATATTCCAAGCAGTGCAAGAAAAGTTTAGATTAAAAAACAGAGTACTTGTTCTCTTTTTAAGTTTTTTTTTTGGGGGAGGGGGGGGGGGGGTCTTTCAATATATTACCTTCTTGCTTTCATTTTAGGGTTAAGTATTGTTATTCAGTGACCATTAAATATATGGCTGAATAGATTTAATCCAACCATGTATTTAGTCACAATCAAAAATTTTAAGGGATGTGAGGTTTGAGGGAAATTTCTTGAGGAATGCGGAAAAAAATAAAATGGGTGAGAATCACTGCTTTAAATGATAGCTGGGGATAAGATGCACTGAGGCATCCATTTAAGCTCATTCCTACAGGTGGCTATTAACTGTCCAATGCTGATTGATTATAACTTACTAACTTGAACCATTGGGAAAGGGAGAGCAATTGGGAATGAGAAAATCCGTTTTCTGTGTAATCCTAATAGGATAAAAAAACTTGGCATCAATAATCGATAGAACTTTTAAATATATTTTAATATCTCTCCACACACACAGAATATTTGATGAAAAGAAAGATGTTTTATAACTAAGTGTGACATTTTGTTTTTAAATATTTTATAAGAGTAATTAATTTTTGCAATTGTATAATCAGGTTAAAAATAGCACTAAATGCAGATCATTTTTTAAAAATGAATTCAGAAATAATGATAAAAGGACATTTTTAGAATGTATCAGATGAAATATTTAAGAGAATTTTAATTTATATTCTGTTATTGTAAGTTATATATATGCGTACACACACACTAGGATCTTTATAAAGTCTGGACAGAAATGAAAATAGAAATCAGTTGGGATTTCACTTGCATACCTCTAAAGTAAGATATAGCACAAGGAGGGGGGGGAGGGATTCTCATCAAGTCGACTGCAAAAATTGCCAAAAACGGGCCTATCAACATTCTTCAGTGAAGGCACTTCAATAACACTCACTATTAAAAAGGAGGTAATAGCTAACATAGGCGCACTTCCTAAGACTGAACCATACTCTATTCCAATAAGGGTCCGATGGTTTAAGTTAGACCCTAGGTTGCCATAATGATACTAAGACGAATTAAAGCTGGTCTGATCATTATTGTTTGGTAAGACTTTAGAGACATCTCGCATAAATAATGAGTTTGTAAAATATTGTTTACAATTTTTTATTTATTAAATGTTGAAATTATATATTTTATGAAAATAAGACGTTCAAAAGAGGCAGAATAAATAAAAATCCTTACTAAACTAGTAAATCAACTAGATAGCATAAACAAACTGATCAGCGACCATCAAGAGACAGGATCTTAAAAGCTTTAAAGAAAAATAAGGCGCTAAACTTACCTTCTTGCTTGGAGAACTCCACATAAATTTTAACAATGACTTCTGCATCTTCTTCCTCACTTTGCTTTTCCTGGTAAATAATGACTCTATTGACCGTGCCAAATTTACCACATTCATCTGTCACTTCTGTTTCTAATTCATCATCCAAGTCTTCTGGACCGACCATATTGCGAAGGACCATTACTCGACACTAAAATAAATATCACACACCATCAACATTAGAGACAACAAGTTGAAACAAAAAAGAAAACATATCAGATATCATTGAAATCATATTTTGGTTAAAGTCAGTTACTTCCTAACTTCTGGCATGGCTGCTACCAAAAGCCGTGACAAGGCAAATCAGTTGCTTCACTTTTATTGTTATTCAGTACTTCTACTGTGAAGCGATTTATTGAAATAAAATATAAGAACAGGACATTATTGAAAAGTATGCAATAAAATTTTAAATTACACAAATAACATAACAAATAGTTTTTATTTGCATTTTTAATAAAATCAAAGTTTTTATTTTATTTGAAATTTTATAATAGGTTTATGAAATTATAAAAATACATTTTTATTAATTCTAAAAATAAGTTTTTCATTTGAATTTAAATAAATGTTTATGCATGAAAATAAAATTATTGAAAACAAAATTTCAAACATCATACATATTATTCCCAAAATAGTTTACAAAGATTGAAAGTGTTTTCATTAATTCTTAAAAATTTAAACTAATCTCAATAATTCTTAATTATAATAAGACCGAGAAACTCTTAAATGATTATTAAATAAAAAAGAATGATCAGAAAAAAAAATAGTGCATGCACAGGAGAGATATAGGTGTGAAAAAAAAGCAAAGGAACTGATTTGCCTTGTCACTGATTCTAGTAGCAGCCACACCAGAAGTTAGGAAATACATTAGTTAACTATAACCCATATTTAATTTAACATCTGTTTTAAGTGCTGGCATGTTTTTAACAGCTTTTAGAAATTTACTTTCAACTAAACTATGAACAAGTTATTTTTTAACCCCTTTTCTCTATAAGTTCATCCTTAAAACTCCCATGTTTTCCTTGGCCATCTCCTATGAACCAATCTTACAATCTTTACTGTTCATCTACTAAGTCAAGAACTCTCATCCATTTTCTCAATGTGGCCAGCAAAAGTTTGACTAGATAAACAAAACAAGCATGAATAATTTATGGAGAGAGCAGTTTTTTTTATTCTTTTTGTAAGCAACTAAATTGATTATGGTGATAATATCCGTATATAAAAAGGATGCATTCAATGATGCTAAATATCGATAGAAACAATTCATGCAATAAGCTCAAACAAAATTAATTTTCTTAACTTTAAAATTAATTCATATCTATATTGAAATAACAAAAAAAAAAAGTTTTCTTACATCTGATTTTCGCATAAGCTTCTGCATGACCATGTGACGTGCATTACTGCCACTAATTTTCATGTTTTCCTGTTGGTCTAAGGTTTGCGACTGTTCCTCTTCCAATGCTTTCTTTTGTAAAGGATCTAAGCCTTTCCCTAGGATTCCCAGAATGGCATTCTTTGCTTGATCACTAACATTTTTGGGCATGCTAGCCAATGAGACTCCTGGACTAATACCTGCACACAAATAAAAGGAAGACAGGTAATAGATCAGATGCAGAGCAGTTGAATCTTTAAATAATTAAATGAATTTGATAGAAAAAACACTGAAGGGAAGATATATAAAAATGGAGAAGATAGAGAAAGAGAAAGACGAGAGAGAGAAGAGAAGAGACGAGAGAGAGAGAGAGAGAGAGAGAGAGACGAGAGAGAGAGAGAAGAGACGAGAGAGAGAGAGAGAGAGAAGAGACGAGAGAGAGAGAGAGAGAAGAGACGAGAGAGAGAGAGAGAAGAGACGAGAGAGAGAGAGAAGAGACGAGAGAGAGAGAGAAGAGACGAGAGAGAGAGAGAAGAGACGAGAGAGAGAGAGAAGAGACGAGAGAGAGAGAGAAGAGACGAGACGAGAGAGAGAAGAGACGAGACGAGAGAGAGAAGAGACGAGACGAGAGAGAGAGAGACGAGACGAGAGAGAGAGAGACGAGACGAGAGAGAGAGAGAAGAGACGAGAGAGAGAGAAGAGACGAGAGAGAGAGAGAAGAGACGAGAGAGAGAAGAGACGAGAGAGAGAAGAGACGAGAGAGAGAAGAGACGAGAGAGAGAAGAGACGAGAGAGAGAAGAGACGAGAGAGAGGAGAGACGAGAGAGAGGAGAGACGAGAGAGAGGAGAGACGAGCGAGAGGAGAGAGAGAGAGGAGAGGAGAGAGAAGAGAGAGGAGAGGAGAGAGAAGAGAGAGGAGAGAAAGGAGAGAAGAGAAGAGAGAGGAGAGAAGAGAAGAGAGAGGAGAGAAGAGAAGAGAGAGGAGAGAAGAGAAGAGAGAGGAGAGAAGAGAAGAGAGGAGAGAAGAGAGGAGAGGAGAGAAGAGAGGAGAGAGGAGAGAAGAGAGAGGAGAGGAGAGGAGAGAAGAGAGAGGAGAGGAGAGGAGAGAAGAGAGAGGAGAGGAGAGAAGAGAGAGGAGAGAAGAGAAGAGAGAGGAGAGAAGAGAAGAGAGGAGAGAAGAGAGGAGAGGAGAGAAGAGAGGAGAGAGGAGAGAAGAGAGAGGAGAGGAGAGGAGAGAAGAGAGAGGAGAGGAGAGGAGAGAAGAGAGAGGAGAGGAGAGAAGAGAGAGGAGAGGAGAGGAGAGAGAGGAGAGGAGAGGAGAGAGAGGAGAGGAGAGGAGAGAGAGGAGAGGAGAGAGAGAGAGGAGAGGAGAGGAGAGAGAGGAGAGGAGAGAGAGGAGAGAAGAGAAGAGAGAGGAGAGAAGAGAAGAGAAGAGAGAGGAGAGAAGAGAAGAGAGACGAGAGAAGAGAAGAGAGACGAGAGAAGAGAGAGGAGACGAGAGAAGAGAGAGGAGACGAGAGAAGAGAGAGGAGACGAGAGGAGAGAGAGGAGACGAGAGAAGAGAGAGGAGACGAGAGGAGAGAGAGGAGACGAGAGGAGAGAGAGGAGACGAGAGGAGAGAGAGGAGACGAGAGGAGAGAGAGGAGAGAAGAGAAGAGAGAGGAGAGAGAGGAGAGAAGAGAAGAGAGAGGAGAGAAGAGAAGAGAGAGGAGAGAAGAGGAGAGAGAGGCGAGAGAGGAGAGAAAGGCGAGAGAGGAGAGAAAGGCGAGAGAGGAGAGAAAGGCGAGAGAGGAGAGAAAGGCGAGAGAGGAGAGAAAGGCGAGAGAGGAGAGAAAGGCGAGAGAGGAGAGAAAGGCGAGAGAGGAGAGAAAGGCGAGAGAGGAGAGAAAGGCGAGAGAGGAGAGAAAGGCGAGAGAGAGAGAGAAAGGCGAGAGAGAGAGAGAAAGGCGAGAGAGAGAGAGAGAAAGGCGAGAGAGAGAGAAAGGCGAGAGAGAGAGAAAGGCGAGAGAGAGAGAGAAAGGCGAGAGAGAGAGAGAGAAAGGCGAGAGAGAGAGAGAGAAAGGCGAGAGAGAGAGAGAGAAAGGCGAGAGAGAGAGAAAGGCGAGAGAGAGAGAGAGAAAGGCGAGAGAGAGAGAGAGAAAGGCGAGAGAGAGAGAGAGAAAAGGCGAGAGAGAGAGAGAGAAAGGCGAGAGAGAGAGAGAGAAAGGCGAGAGAGAGAGAGAGAAAGGCGAGAGAGAGAGAGAGAGAAAGGCGAGAGAGAGAGAGAGAAAGGCGAGAGAGAGAGAGAGAAAGGCGAGAGAGAGAGAGAGAGAAAGGCGAGAGAGAGAGAGAGAGAAAGGCGAGAGAGAGAGAGAGAGAAAGGCGAGAGAGAGAGAGAGAGAGAGAAAGGCGAGAGAGAGAGAGAGAGAAAGGCGAGAGAGAGAGAGAGAGAAAGGCGAGAGAGAGAGAGAGAGAAAGGCGAGAGAGAGAGAGAGAGAAAGGCGAGAGAGAGAGAGAGAGAAAGGCGAGAGAGAGAGAGAGAGAGAAAGGCGAGAGAGAGAGAGAGAGAAAGGCGAGAGAGAGAGAGAGAGAAAGGCGAGAGAGAGAGAGAGAGAAAGGCGAGAGAGAGAGAGAGAAAGGCGAGAGAGAGAGAGAGAAAGGCGAGAGAGAGAGAGAGAAAGGCGAGAGAGAGAGAGAGAGAGAAAGGCGAGAGAGAGAGAGAGAGAGAAAGGCGAGAGAGAGAGAGAGAGAGAAAGGCGAGAGAGAGAGAGAGAGAAAGGCGAGAGAGAGAGAGAGAAAGGCGAGAGAGAGAGAGAAAGGCGAGAGACAGAGAGAAAGGCGAGAGAGAGAGAGAGAAAGGCGAGAGAGAGAGAGAAAGGCGAGAGAGAGAGAGAGAAAGGCGAGAGAGAGAGAGAGAAAGGCGAGAGAGAGAGAGAGAAAGGCGAGAGAGAGAGAGAGAGAAGGCGAGAGAGAGAGAGAGAAAGGCGAGAGAGAGAGAGAAAGGCGAGAGAGAGAGAGGAAAGGCGAGAGAGAGAGAGAAAGGCGAGAGAGAGAGAGAGAGAAAGGCGAGAGAGAGAGAGAAAGGCGAGAGAGAGAGAGAAAGGCGAGAGAGAGAGAGAAAGGCGAGAGAGAGAGAGAAAGGCGAGAGAGAGAAAGGCGAGAGAGAGAAAGGCGAGAGAGAGAAAGGCGAGAGAGAGAAAGGCGAGAGAGAGAAAGGCGAGAGAGAGAAAGGCGAGAGAGAGAGAAAAGGCGAGAGAGAGAGAGAGAAAGGCGAGAGAGAGAGAGAGAAAGGCGAGAGAGAGAGAGAGAAAGGCGAGAGAGAGAGAGAGAAAGGCGAGAGAGAGAGAGAGAAAGGCGAGAGAGAGAGAGAGAAAGGCGAGAGAGAGAGAGAGAAAGGCGAGAGAGAGAGAGAGAAAGGCGAGAGAGAGAGAGAGAAAGGCGAGAGAGAGAGAGAGAAAGGCGAGAGAGAGAGAGAGAAAGGCGAGAGAGAGAGAGAAAGGCGAGAGAGAGAGAGAGAGAAAGGCGAGAGAGAGAGAGAGAGAAAGGCGAGAGAGAGAGAGAGAGAAAGGCGAGAGAGAGAGAGAGAAAGGCGAGAGAGAGAGAGAGAAAGGCGAGAGAGAGAGAGAGAAAGGCGAGAGAGAGAGAGAGAAAGGCGAGAGAGAGAGAGAGAGAAAGGCGAGAGAGAGAGAGAGAAAGGCGAGAGAGAGAGAGAGAAAGGCGAGAGAGAGCGAGAGAGAGAGAGAGAGAAAGGCGAGAGAGAGAGAGAGAAAGGCGAGAGAGAGAGAGAGAAAGGCGAGAGAGAGAGAGAAAAGGCGAGAGAGAGAGAGAGAAAGGCGAGAGAGAGAGAGAGAAAGGCGAGAGAGAGAGAGAGAAAGGAGAGAGAGAGAGAGAAAGGCGAGAGAGAGAGAGAAAGGCGAGAGAGAGAAAGGAGAGAGAGAGAGAAAGGCGAGAGAGAGAGAGAGAAAGGCGAGAGAGAGAAAGGCGAGAGAGAGAAAGGCGAGAGAGAGAAAGGCGAGAGAGAGAAAGGCGAGAGAGAGAGAGAGAAAGGCGAGAGAGAGAGAAAGGCGAGAGAGAGAGAAAGGCGAGAGAGAGAGAAAGGCGAGAGAGAGAGAAAGGCGAGAGAGAGAAAGGCGAGAGAGAGAGAAAGGCGAGAGAGAGAGAAAGGCGAGAGAGAGAGAAAGGCGAGAGAGAGAGAAAAGGCGAGAGAGAGAGAAAGGCGAGAGAGAGAGAGAGAGGCGAGAGAGAGAGGCGAGAGAGAGAGAGAGAGAGAGAGAGAAAGGCGAGAGAGAGAGAGAGAGAGAAAGGCGAGAGAGAGAGAGAGAGAGAAAGGCGAGAGAGAGAGAGAGAGAGAAAGGCGAGAGAGAGAGAGAGAGAAAGGCGAGAGAGAGAGAGAGAGAAAGGCGAGAGAGAGAGAGAGAGAGAGAAAGGCGAGAGAGAGAGAGAGAGAGAAAGGCGAGAGAGAGAGAGAGAGAAAGGCGAGAGAGAGAGAGAGAGAAAGGCGAGAGAGAGAGAGAGAGAAAGGCGAGAGAGAGAGAGAGAGAAAGGCGAGAGAGAGAGAGAGAGAAAGGCGAGAGAGAGAGAGAGAAAGGCGAGAGAGAGAGAGAGAAAGGCGAGAGAGGAGAGAGAGAGAAAGGCGAGAGAGAGAGAGAGAGAAAGGCGAGAGAGAGAGAGAGAGAGAAAGGCGAGAGAGAGAGAGAGAGAAAGGAGAGAGAGAGAGAGAGAAAGGCGAGAGAGAGAGAGAGAGAAAGGCGAGAGAGAGAGAGAGAAAGGCGAGAGAGAGAGAGAGAAAGGCGAGAGAGAGAGAGAGAGAAAGGCGAGAGAGAGAGAGAGAAAGGCGAGAGAGAGAGAGAGAAAGGCGAGAGAGAGAGAGAGAAAGGCGAGAGAGAGAGAGAGAGAAAGGCGAGAGAGAGAGAGAGAAAGGCGAGAGAGAGAGAGAGAGAAAGGCGAGAGAGAGAGAGAGAAAGGCGAGAGAGAGAGAGAGAAAGGCGAGAGAGAGAGAGAGAAAGGCGAGAGAGAGAGAGAGAGAGAGAAAGGCGAGAGAGAGAGAGAGAGAGAAAAGGCGAGAGAGAGAGAGAGAGAGAAAGGCGAGGAGAGAGAGAGAGAGAAAAGGCGAGAGAGAGAGAGAGAGAGAAGGCGAGAGAGAGAGAGAGAGAGAGAAAGGCGAGAGAGAGAGAGAGAGAGAAGGAGGAGAGAGAGAGAGAGAGAAAGGAGAGAGAGAGAGAGAGAAAGGCGAGAGAGAGAGAGAGAGAGAGAAAGGCGAGAGAGAGAGAGAGAGAGAAAGGCGAGAGAGAGAAAGGCGAGAGAGAGAGAGAGAGAGAGAGAGAGAAAGGAGAGAGAGAGAGAGAGAGAGAAAGGAGAGAGAGAGAGAGAGAAAGGAGAGAGAGAGAGAGAGAAAGGAGAGAGAAAGGAGAGAGAGAGAGAGAGAGAAAGGAGAGAGAGAAGGAGAGAAAGGAGAGAGAGAGAAAGGAGAGAGAGAGAGAGAGAAAGGAGAGAGAGAGAGAGAGAAAGGAGAGAGAGAGAGAGAGAAAGGAGAGAGAGAGAGAGAAAGGAGAGAGAGAGAGAGAGAAAGGAGAGAGAGAGAGAGAAAGGAGAGAGAGAGAGAGAGAAAGGAGAGAGAGAGAGAGAGAGAGAGAAAGGCGAGAGAGAGAGAGAGAGAGAGAAAGGCGAGAGAGAGAGAGAGAGAGAGAGAGAAAGGCGAGAGAGAGAGGGAGAGAGAGAGAAAGGCGAGAGAGAGAGAGAGAGAAAGGCGAGAGAGAGAGAGAGAGAGAAAGGCGAGAGAGAGAGAGAGAGAAAGGCGAGA